>NC_049213.1:19310906-19460906 GCF_013347855.1 Anguilla anguilla
GTAGCGTGAAGCGTGGGTGTCTGTGCATGTACAGTACTGTGTAGTGTGCGTGCGTCTGTGTATGTACAATAGCATGTAGTGTGCATGTGTGTGTATGTACAGCAGCGTGTAGCGTGTGTGTATTTAGTCACTGCTCCTCCCTCTCAGGCAAGGCTTTGTTCCGGCTGAGGGAGTGATGAGTTTCCGGAAGCAGTTGGGATGCAATTCCTTCATGACAGAGGAGAAAGGTACACTCCGCCCACCCTCCTGCCATACCTGTGAGAGTAAAACACTGGTTTCATAATTCAGGTCAATTATTGATATGTTTTAGATATTATGACCCCATGAGTGTAGTCACTCACTGGGATGTTACTTGATTTATATATGTAGGGAAGATCTTTAAAACAAAGCATTCAATTTATTTTGTTGTTATAGTACGTAATAATGTACATAATAATGTGGTAAGTGCTTCTTGTGAGGCAATATTGATGGCAAAGTATTTTTTGCTTATTTATGAGAACAGCAGGAAGTGGAATTATTTTAACCTGAATTCATTGTTATCGATTTTATGATTTTATTCTTTGGGAAAGTCTCACGGTTTGTTTCTCCTTCCTGCAGACCCAGAGGAGTTCATCACTCTTCTTCTACAGCAAGTGCTTCACGTGGAGCCACTCCTTAAAATAAGGTCTGATGGGTCCTCCTTACACTCATCATTGCTCCTCATTGTTCCTCACTGCTCCTCACTGTACTACATCTCATCCGTCTTCTGCTCACTACACTCCTCATCCTCTTCATTGTTCCTCACTGTACTACATCTCATCCGTCTTCTGCTCACTACACTCTTCATTGTTCCTCACTACACTCCTCATCCTCTTCATTGTTCCTCACTACACTCCTCATCCTCTTCATTGTTCCTCACTGCTCCTCATCCTCTTCATTGTTCCTCATTGCTCCTCATCCTCTTCATTGTTCCTCATTGTTCCTCACTGCGTCTTTTCACTCCTCTGACCTCCCACAGTGCTCATCGCATCTGTTCATATGAGCAAATGTCTGTATTCATTAAGAAATGTATAATGAACTGAATTCACTGAGTACTGAACTGTACTGAGAACACAGTTCCTTTGCGACCGAGGGATATGAAGCTGCTTGCATGCGGCCTCCACGGATAAGCCACGCCCCTTCGACACAGTCTGAACAAAATCACATGGCTGATTTGAGTGTATTTCTCAGCGAAGTGTACTGCAGCATAGAATGCGGGTGTAGTCTCAAGTGGAACGCATAAATGAAACACAGAGTAAAAAGAGGTTTTACTTGCCTACATATACAAGTCGAGACCCCAAATTGAGAATGAAAGTAGAAAGTAGAGAAGGCATTGTTGGTATGTTTTCCGCTGCAGGTCGGGCAGCAAGACAACCCAGGATGCCTACACCTTCCAGATCATTCTGGAGAAAGAGCAGATGGGCCCCCTACCCACAGTGCAACAGCTGCTGGAATCCTCCTTCCTCTCATGTGACCTCAAGTTTGAAGAGGTGGGTTTGTCACCACAGGATGCTCCTATACAGGAAGTCTACGTTTAATGCAAGGTCGTGCTATGGCATGTCTTTCGACACAAATCCACATCCTGTGACCAAACATTAAGCCACGGCACATGTATTCACTTAATGCGTCAGTAGACAATATTTTTTAATTAAAAGAGAACAAACTGGGTGTGAATTCCATCCAGGCAACAAGCTGCTATTATTTGTGTTTGACTGCTTTGGCTGAGGGGCCGCTTCAGGTTGCGTATCAGAGATAAGAACGCAGTATTGTTCAAAGTGTGTACTTACTAAGTGCCTCTGATATCGCATGCTTTTTTGTTGATCACTTTTTTGTTGTTTTCTTGTTCAATGTTTAAAATGTTTTATTATTTTATTCTACCCCCAGTATTTCCCAAAACCTAGCCTATACCATCTTCCATCTTCAGTTTCATTCATCATAATGTTCTGCAAGACCGCAAGTGTTGTATGTTACATTATACATTTAATATACTGTATGTATATTACATTTACTTTTTAGGCAATTAGTACCAACATACAGTCAACTTTTACGGATGGATGCCTATTGAAGCGATTCAGGCTAAGTACTTTGCTCCAGGTATAAAGGCAGTACTCCACCTGCTGAGCAGCTTCAATGTTTGGAAGAGCAGACTTCCTGTACAAGAGAGAGAAGGTTTAACGCTTGGAAGAGTAGGCTCCCTGTACACACAGAGATGGCCAGAAGGTATAAAGATTGAAAGAACAGACTCATCCCTTTGTCTTTCTGACACAGGTCCCAGCCTGTTTGATGGTCCAGATGCCCAGATTTGGGAAAGGGTACAAAATGTTCCCCCAAATCCTTCCCTCTACAGAACTGGATATTACAGACCTCCTGCATAATGGTACACACTGCTGGAATTTTAGGTGTATTAGGATTTTTTAAAACTAAATGCTGCTTACAGTAGATATGAGTATAGGGTTGTTTTAAATGCAAACACAAAAATAGGTACAGTGGACATCAGGCAAGTGTATTCCGTAAGGGACAAGTGTTACAGCTGTTATTCTCAGACAGGTGCCTCATGTGTTGGGTGTAGTCCCTGTTTGAGAGGTAAGTGAGAGCTGATATTTAGTGAACACACACCCCTCTCTCTCTCTCTCTCTCTCTCTCTCTCTCTCTCAGCTACTCGGGAGTGTTTCCTTTGTGGTAGGAGGGCAGAGGTGGAGTGTGTTGGGTGCTTAAGGGATCGAAAACTACAACCGGGCAGAATCAAACAGTACTGCATCACTTGCAGCACACAGGTAAAACCACACTACACTACACAATTCAGATAAAGTTACACCTGCAGCACATAGCGAAAACTATACTTAGAAAACACAGCAAAAACTACACCTGCACAACAAACCACAGCTGCAGAACACAAGCTAAAACTATACCTTCAAAATACAGCTAAAACTACAGCTGCAGAACAGCTCAAACTACACTTGTAGCATGTAGGTAAAACTACAGCAGCTACTGGCAGAAAGGATTTTGTGTAAGTTCATCGGGTTAAACTATAAGCCCTCACCCCCGTCTCATCCTCCCCCCCACCCCAGGTGCACTCCCACCCTCTGCGGCAGGACCACACCCCCAGGAAGCTGGCAGTGCCAGCGGACTTGCCTGTAGGTGACCCCACTCCTAGGCAGGTGCTGGAGCTGTTCGCTGTGCTCTGTATCAACACTAGCCACTACGTCTCCTTCGTCAAGTTTGGCCCCGCCCCCCGCTCCTGGCTCTTCTTCGACAGCATGGCAGACCGCTGTGGTGAGACACCAGGTCCCTCCCCCTCCCCCTGCCCCATTCCACCCCCGAGTCCATAGCAGTCATTCTAAACGGAGGTCAAGAATGAATGGTATTCATTCTAAACATACAACATTCAGACAGTCCTATTTACACAGCCTTTTCAGTTTTTTAAACAGACGGAGTTTGTAGTTGTGCATGCAGTCTACTACAGGATTCCTCTTTCCTCTCCTCAGGGGATGACCAGAATGGCTACAGTGTTCCAGAGGTGAAGGCATGCCCAGAAGTGGGTGACTTCCTGTCACGGCCAGAGGAGGACCTCGCTATTGACCACAGCAACACTGGTGATCTGGTGAAGAGGCTCCTGCAGGACTCCTACATGTGCCTGTATCAGCGCCTACCAGCACAGAGGGTGGTGCCAAATCACCAAACATCACCAGCACAGATAACCATGCCAAATCATCAAACATCCCCAGCACAGATAACCATACCAAATCGCCAAACATCACCAGCACAGATAACCATACCAAATCGCCAAACATCCCCAGCACAGATAACCATACCAAATCACCAAACATCCCCAGCACAGATAACCATACCAAATCACCAAACATCACCAGCACAGATAACCATACCAAATCGCCTAACATCGCCAGCACAGATAACCCTGCCAGATCACCAAATGCTTCCATCACAGGTGGCCAAGCCAAATTGCCAAATAACACCAGCACAGATAACCATGCCAAATCACAAAGCATCATCAGCAAAGGTGACCTTGCCAAATCACCAAATGGCTCCATCACAGGTGACCATGCCAAATCGCCGAACATCACCAGCACAAATAACCATGTCAAATCACCAGACATCACCAGCACAGATAACAGTGCCAAATTACCAAACATTACCAGCAAAGATGACCCTGCCAGATCACCAAATTGCTCCATCACAGATGACCATACCAAATTGCCAAACATCACCGGCACAGATAACTCTCCAGTCAGTATAACCACAAACAATGTCTGCTTTTACTCTGACTTTACACGTTTCTTAACAGAAAAATAGTCCCTTTTTTCCGATGGACTTAACCAGTCCCCCTCCCAATTAAAACATGGTCCTTGGTTCTTTAACTTTGAGTAACAAATTAAAATGATTTCCTTTTCCCAATATTTAAAATATCACTAGTTCAATGCTCACTGAGATTAATGAGAAGTATTGGGTATGATTCCACAAAATAATGTTAGACTTGCTGATGTGTGCTTATAGTGATCGCTCAAAGTGAAGGTCAATCTGTGGCAAGGACCTCCCCCCCCAGCCAGGGCAGAGCGTTCCTACGGCAATGGTGCTGTGACCTTGTGGCAACGCTGCTGCGTGTCAGCACCATCAGTCACACCACTGTTTTGGGAACTGCGTGTTTTAGCCGTGCCTGAGCTGGTCATGCCAAAGCAGATGAAGGAGACACAGATAGCAGCATGCTCACCCCCTCACGGTCAGCCAAGGCCAGCTGATCACACTCTAATCAGCATGTGTGGGGGGCAGCACGGCCATTTGTTCCACAACTCATTCACTGTAATGTGAACTTTAAATGAATTTTAACCCTTTGAAGAGATCTGTTCTCTGCACTCCTTTGCCTCCTCCTTGGCCATCCCTCTTTTCCACTGATTTGTGTCTCTGAATCTATGCTTTAGCTCAAACACTGAAACAGGGTATGCAAAAATAATGATGAAGGACAGTATGATGTTAATGTTAAAAACATGCACTATATCCACAATAATGTGACATTTTTCTTTCATTAGATGAAGACTGTTGAATAGCCCAATTATACAAATGAAGGTTAGTACAGTATTGCAGCTTGCAGGATGAAATAAAGAAGATTTAATAAGTAAAATGAAGATGACAGGAAATGTGCTGCATTCTCCCCTGCTCTTGTCATAAACCGATTACCTTCCTCTACTCAAATGATTTTATCATTTATCATTGCCAGTACACGGTCTGTCACTTGTTGATGACTGTAATTTAGCTGAGGGTTTCTGGGTATATTTAAGTGTGATTGAGTCTATGTACACTAACGATGAGAGCAACTGGATTTTTGTTGTTGAAGATTAAAAACATATACCCACTAATATCTGGAGTGAGTGTTCGTGTTCAGCTTGGCTTCACCTTACTGATCTCACCTTTCCTTTTGGGGCACTACTCGGTTCCTGGCTGATGGATTGGGAATCCCAGAGGAAATGGTTTGTTTTGGTTATTGCAGGCCGTTTGCTTGGGGATGCTGGCAGAAGCAGTTGATTTGAGGGATTTGTCCTCAAACCTAAAAGCCTTCTTTAACCTGCAGCAGTGGGGAAATTGACGGGCATTGATTAAGAGGTGTCTGTCTGTGAGGCTTGGCTGTTCTGCATGCAAGGCATTGCCTCTTCCCTCACCAGGTGGGCAGCACCTTGCAAATGATCATGGGCGATTATGTACAGACTTTGCCCCAAATAAATAATGACTGACCATACCCCTTCATCACAGGCAGTCAGAAAGCTAAACATATAATGCTTAAGAATATAAGGCCAAAAGCCCTCCTACATATGAACTCCTTTTGTCTGTGTAAGTCTGACTGCTCTAAAGCAGGAACAGCAAAGATAATTAGCTTGTAAACTTATTGAGGGAATGTGTCTTGCACAACATAAAACATGAGAAAGATGCTGCTTGCACCACAAATCTATTACAAAACACAACCTGCTGGGTTTCTTGATAGTGCAGCCTCAGTTTTTAACCATCTCTAGCATCGTCCTGCTCGTTTTTTACTATGTCATATCCCAGGGTCTAACATTAAATGCTAGAACACAGGAATGGAAAATCTTTACAACTATGCAGGATCTCTGTTATAAGTTAATTATGAGCTGAACTCTTAGTCATGAAACGCTTGGTCTTTGACTCTCAGTAGAATCTCAGGTGACGGCAGTGATCGTGTTTCAGAAACAGAAACCTGTACTCTTGGAATTATTTGTACTGTGGTGTCAAAAGGTGAAACCATTCCCCCTAACACACACACACACACACACATACCCCTCTCTGTCCTCAGAATCAGTTCCAAATTCCTTGCATACTTGCCCAGCTACAGCAAGGTAGTTGATCACAACCATGGTCATGTTATTCTTGTAAAACAAGTTTTGTTTCACACCCCAGTGTCCTCACATGGTTTAGCAGGGGCAGGATTGCAGTTGATAAACATATCCTATTGAACTGAAGTAGAACCAAAGACCCATGATTACAGCGATCACATGAGATTCTTCTCAGTCACAGACAGAACACTGCATGAATGAGAGAGTTGAGTCCATAATTAGCTGATAACAGAGATTAATGCTGTGATAATGTACGGGTTGGGCTTTGGGGAGACATATACATTATCACCTGTCTGTCATGCGTGAGGGGGACCTGAACCCGCATCTCTTGAGCACAGCCGGTGCATCATTAGGGCCCTCTTGTGGCGGCAGATGTTTACTGCATCTGAGTTGTTCTACAGCAGTGGTTCCCAATCTCAGTCCTGGAGTGCCCCTGTGTATGCTGGTTTTCGTTCCAACCACAACTGCAATACCAAAATTTTAACAAGTTGTGCATTTTTCTTAATTAGGTGCTTTTTATGTTTAGAGGGATTATTAACCCACTTAAGCCACATCAAAAATAGCCATAAACAATGAAGTTACCATGTTCATATTGTGCTTATTGTGCTTTATTGCAAACAATTACACAGAAGAGGTAACAAACTTTTTTGACCAATTGAAAGACTGAGATTAATCAATAGCTTATTGAACATGTAGTAGAACATGTTTAATTTTCTGAAATTTATTGATACAATGCAGGTTTGGCTCGTTATCATTTGCTTTGTCTTTGAACTCCTCATTATCTTCCAGATGATTAGTTTTAGTGGCCAGGTGTCCACACTTTGACCAATTAGAAGCCTATTGACTCACTTCAGTCTTTAATTTGATCAGTTAAAAATAATTTACCTTTTAATGTCATTGTTTGCAATATAGCACAATAAGCACAGTGTGAACATGGGGATTTTATTCTTCATGGAATGCTTAGCTATTTCTGACATAATGTGGTTGAAGAGGGTAAATTAAGCACCTAATTAAGGAAAATTTACAACTTGTTATAATTCTGGAATTGCATTTGTGGTTGGAACAAAAACCAGCATACACAGGGGTACGCTAGGACCGAGGTTGGGACCCACTGTTCTACAGTACTTCTGCTCACACACATGGCTGATGAGACAGGCCTGGGGCAAAGCTGTGGGCATACAGGAAATGGAATCCTGTATTCCTCTGTCTTAGGAAAATATTAATCTATTTTCTTTGTGAATTTTTCAGTGTTTGTAATTTAATGGGAATCTATATATATTTCCATATTAAAATATTAGCATATGTGCCTTTCTGCAGCATTGGGCTATTAACTTTAGCTGTCCAAACACTTTAATTTATGTCATTCATAGTAAATGAAAAATGACTGAATTCATGCCTATGTGTCTTTCAGCTAGAACGTATGTGTGTTTGCATGTATTTATGTGTATGTGTCTCTCATAGCCCACATTTATATGCATTACTATTATCACTTACTCATAACAAAAAAAAATCATATCTGAAGAAAACATGTTTTAAAAGTACAAAAAGGCCAAGTCACTCTCACACACACAAAGCACTGTGTATAAGTCATTAATTCCAACTTATAAATCTAGGCCTGCTATTAAAAGTGTTGATGTCAAAATTTGACTTAAGTATTGTTTCTTAAAAAAACAATACTGGCCATCTTAGCTCACACAAATTAAACAAGCCGTATTCCAAAGTAATTCTACCCAATGTTTCCTAATTATTTCCAAGTAACTTGCCACTGTTTGTTCATCTTACAATCTGAGGACGATATGTGACATCAAGGTGTCATATAACAAAAACTGCCTCATGGAAGAAGATTTTAAATTAATGTATGAAGCCAGTGATGAATACTTATATTCCAGAAAGGATGTGTTTATACTTGGTTGTCAAGTTCATTTTACAACATGTAGGGAATATGGGAATGTCACAAAAAAGTGACTGGACCTAGAAAATGGTTTGAAACAATGGGATGTCCCATAGAGGAAAACTTAAAAATACTATTTTCTCACAAGCAAACAATTGCACAACCAGCGACACCAGCAGAATTGCGCCTGGTCTCCAGAACCAATTTAAATTGAATGGGTTCTGGATTGGTGGAACTGCAATTGAACTTCCACATTTCCTTTCATGCTCAAGATACATTAGAGGTTAATATATTGAAACGATGACTCCAGTAATTTGCACAAGGACCTAAACATAAATAAATTGCATGGCTGGAGATTGTTTTGTCTATGTCACCACTGTCAGCACTGTTATCAAAATTTATCAGACAAGGACAATAATTTTTTTATTTAAAATTTTCTTTAGTAAGAGTTAGGTTGGCTACTACTCACTCGTTTTCGTCTGGAAAAGAATGGGAAAAGCCTAAATAAAGTGAACGCCCACTCTGTAAGATGATTGGGTTTCCATTTTGTGACTCCAGGACGCTGTCGGATCCTACCAGTATAATTTACAATGTGATATCGGCCCCCAAACGGAGCCATCTGGACTCTGGGATTTAATGGTGAGGCCTATTCCGGGAACAGGTGAGTCCACGAGTGATAAGGGCTTGAGGGGGTATACGGGTATACACAAGGGTGAAATAAGACTATAATACTTCCGGAATCACCCAATACGTGACACATTGCTGTGAGACGGAGATGCAGCCTTACTCAAATTTATATGACGAGAGAAAGAGGCGAGTCATCCACTATGGAGGACCAGGAAAAAGCTCTAATTATAAATAAATAAATAAATAAATAAACAGCTAGATATATACCGGCATTTTGGTCCTCTATACATCCACAACCTGAACCACAGAACCGAACTTATATAGGTTCTAATTCAGTCCTGTGACCTGAACCGGGCACGTAGGAACTGTAAATTGCCAGACGGTGCACCGAGGAGTGTTTCCAACATATATATATATATATATATATATATATAGTTTTTTTTTTTTACAGAACAGCTAGCATAAATATATTCTCATGACCTTTGAAAGGAAAATAACATGAGAGGGGTGCGAGTGTGAAGAAAGTAAATATGTTGTTTTTTAATCGTGGGTTCAGCAGTGTCGTGAAATTAGCCTACAGTATGAAAATCGAGCAATCATAGCAAAGCTTTTGAAAATCACGAAAAACGGAAAAGATTACGGATCATGTGTTTTTAAAAAATCTATGTAGTAAACTAAACAATATATCATGCACAGCACTGGGAAATGATTGAAATAACATGCCAACTGTATTGACAGCAGCAAGTGCTTGAAGTTTTCAGTTGCCGCTACTTGGCTAACGGGTGAGATAGGCTGGAGATAGAGATAGACTCAATTCGGTCCATCGCGGAAAGGATATTTTCTTGGTTTTATATGCAAATTATGCCCCTTGCTTACCTACAATAAATTCCAGGTACGTCCTACGTCATTGTTCTGAACTGAAATTTGGGTAATTCCCTCGGTTTAAGACTGTAATGATGCGGACTTAATAAGAGAGTAGGTAGACGTCCGTGTAAGAGCCCTCGCAAAAAAGCAATTTTGACAATGAGACAGCCTTAAACCCTCATGAACTCGACAGAAACGCGCCTATAAATCCACGAGTCCGCAAGTCCAGTGAATGAGATTCAGACATCCGCATGATCCGCTGTAAATCGAGCATGAGAAGTCAGAGCACACAGAACAGAGAAGCGAGAGTTCAGACTTGTGAGAAGCGAGTACAGAACAGAGTAGCAAGAGTACAGTTCCTGTTTCTGTGCGCTATCCTCGTTTTTGCGTTTTCGTAGGCCTATTAAAGACAATACTTTCACCCCATAGAAAAGGAGTTCATCCCTACAAGTGAAACGCCATCTAATCCGTATGACAAAACAAACCAATAGTGCTGACCTGATTGGCGTTAATTTTGTTTTTTTCTGAAACAGGGAGAGCACAGAAAAATATTAGGTTACTGATTTGAAGCTTTGGATTATTATATAAATTACATTCTCGATAATACTAATACTATTACCAGTAATAACTTTATCAATACAGTGCTTTCACATACTCAAAGTGCTTTTCAAAAAGAGAAAAGAGAAAAAAAAAGAGAAAAGAGAAAAGCAGCAGACACAATACAATGTAGTGTACTGTACAAATAGGCAACACATGCTATAAAGAAAGAAATAGCATTTAAAGTTCGGTACATTTCCTTAGCAAAATAAGATATGAAGCAAAATAAGATATGAAGGAAGGACAGTCTATTGAAGACATATTTTACTTATGCTTGGCTATTTCTTGCTGTAGCATAAAGAAAGAAAAGTGCTATGTATCTTTAACATGTTTGTTGCTGTCCTTTTCTGTTGTTCTGCCAGGACGGTAGAAAATATCAACATTAGTTTTTAAACAACGAAGTTTATTATGATTCATTATTATATATACCATAAAATCATTTTACTTCTGTCTGGTCTTCTTCGAAAGAAGAAAGATTCTTGGAAACCCCCACGCGCAACAATGCGGTCACTCGCGTTGACCCCACGCACAGAGACGCGGACAGTCTTTTGTCGCCACATGGCTTGCAGTAGCTCCCACGCTCGAGACGGCCCAGTGTGGAACTGTGCGCTTTGGAAGGGGAGGGACTAAATAGGCCAATACGTATTTCTTTTACCCATTTAAACTAACAGGAGCATGCGTACTAGACAAAAAGTGGGACTTGGTCTGTTACACAACTGCTTCCCGTCTCCATTCTGGTTATATCTCCTTGCCGGCATTTTCTCCTAAAAATTTCATACTTTGTTTTAAAAATAAGGAACTCGGAAATGAGTGGGGACCATACCCACAACGATTCACAGGTAACAGTAATGATATTGTTTTGTGTCATGGTTGGTAAGCTCTCGCTTTATCCAGCGATATCTGTAGTTTGTATAAATTGCCACCCAAGCAGTAGGGCTATGTAGGCTACCCAGTGAAAATGTAACAAAACGCTAGAATTGTTTGAAGCACGCGATCAAAATAGCAACATTTGTTTCAGATCGCGCCGGTATTCCAATAACTTTATACGTAGTTTGATGGAATTTTCTTCTAGGACTATTACTGAAAAGCCATTTTCTAAACCTTTGATAGTTGAAAGTTAAAGTAGCTAGCTGGCTACATTGGGTTAGTTAAAATACAAACACGTTTAACCTTCTTCTTTTGCAGATCGAGTCTGGATCTCGGGTTAATGGTAAGTCTATCGTGGGCCCGACATTGTTCTGTATAAAAGTGGTAATATATTTGTGTTTCACTCCCAATACGGATCTCTTATGTGGAAAGCAGTCGAGCTACCTAGTTAGTTTTTAAGGACAGAAATGGCGTCCCAGAGACTAAGTCCCTTCTCGCTCGCTCACAAGCGCCTATTGTTCAAATGAAGGGCTTTTAAATGGTACTTAAATTGTTCCGATTTACGTGTTGGATGCAGATTCCGATAGAGCCGTAGATTATTTTTCCCAAAACGGCACTCGATCGCTTTGCGGAGGGGGCCAAATGGGTGTAATTTGGTACCAAAAGTAGGGGTTTGGGGGTTGAGGACTTAGTCTCTGCGCCATTTTCTTTTTCTCCGCCTGGCAGTCTGAGTGCCGAGAACACAAAGTGCAGATCGCCGTGATATGGAGGCGACGCATGGAGAAGCTGGGAGATCCGATACGTCTGCCTGTGGCAGGGTGTGAACAGGGTCAGTGTTCTCTTTGACTGTAAAAAACGAAGATATAGCGTTCCAGATACACGTTATTGTTTTGACAGACAGGCATGTAGCATTTAATTGATCAATATGTAGAAAATTCTTAACGGGCAAACCGTACACTACATCCCGGTTAGGTTACATGTATATTTTTAGACTTCGTTTTATTTCTCAGAACTAATTATTTAAGTCCTTTTCTCTTCAAAATTTTTATTTATTCTTTTGAGAGGAAGTGGGGGTGGTTCAAATGTAAAATGTAGCACCACCTCAGTCATTCAGAATTCGTAACAAGTTTTATTTTAATAAAGCTTTTATGTGGAAATTGTAAATATCCCCGCTAGATTAACAGAATTTCTAAATGTATACTTTTTATGGGGGTGCTGTTTGTTATCTGTAATGTACATTTGACCAGTAGTGTAGACTGATTCCAACTTCATTAGGCTCTTGAGGCCTAGGGACAGGTCATGAGAGGATGGCTGAAGCCAGCAATTTCCCCAGGTTAACAACTTTGCACATACTTACTGGTGAACAGTCCTTTCATTCATTTTTCATTATAAATAACTACCAGACGAGCCTTTCAAGAAAGAATAGCCTTGCGCATAAATTGGCATAATTTAAAAAATAAATTAAAATATGGAGCACTATATCCAGTAAATGGTTTAAGAGATCAAACCTTAGAGCCATATGCTGATGGTATTGAAGTTATGAAAATTGGTTTTAACAGATGGATAACAGTTTTCCTCTTTACAAATGTTATTAATTTTCTGCAGCCTTAGTTTACTGTAGGCTGATGGAAGAATTTCATTTTAGATTAGATGTGATGGTTTGAGAATTGCTGTAGAAAGTGTTTAAGAACTGGTTTCAAGAAATGAAAAAGCAGCACTTTGTTTTTAGAATTTATACCTAATAAAAATGTATTTTTATATTCAAATAATTAGATTAGATGTGGTTTGTCAACAGGCAGTATACCTGTGGAGTGTTGAGAAGGCCAGTATCAGGACAGAGTTTTATGGACGCGCGCGCACACACACACACACACACACACACAGGTGTAGTGTGTGCATGTTAAAGCAAGTATAGCACTGGAATATCATGTTTAACATTGGTAGTTTATGCACACTGATATACACTTCAGGCAGTCTTTGTGTATTAAAATGAA
Organism: Anguilla anguilla; assembly: GCF_013347855.1. NCBI lineage: Eukaryota > Metazoa > Chordata > Actinopteri > Anguilliformes > Anguillidae > Anguilla > Anguilla anguilla. The sequence continues at coordinate 19,324,121 of NC_049213.1, forward strand.
TAAAACTGAATATTAGACATAGTATCATGCATAGTTTGACAGATACAAGAGTCTAAAGATGTGCCAAAATGGCTCCTGTTTTGGGGGGTTAGCACTTATCTAAATTTATGTAAGGATATGAATGAAATACAAATCTGAGTTCATTTATAGTAACCTGTACAGAATGCAAAGTACACAAGTACAATTTTGTCCCAATTATGAATGTAGTGCATATGAAAATTAGATCAACAAAAATATTTAAGAATGAGAAGTCATATATGGGTATAATTATACACTCATGACACATTCACAAGTAATGCAGTGATATAATGTTTATGTGCACCAGATTATCATCTTTATGGAATTCATTCATGGTGAAAATCAATGTATTCTTAATCCTGATTAAGGACCATATCTTGATGCAATACACTCTTTGGACACAGGGAAGGGGCTGACATTTCACAACTGTTGGCCCTAGGAAATGTAATCTTGCATACTGAGGTTTTTTTTCCCCATCCCCAAAACAATTATATATGAAAGAGCTTTTTTTAAAAAAAATATTTTTTATTAACAGGGCAGTTGTTTGCACCAGTATGGTTTTTCTGTTTTCTGTTCTGTTTTCTGAACCAGAATTGAGTGCGAACTCAGTTGGTCAAATACTATATATTACATTCTAGTAGACATTATAAGAGTATAAAACTTAATTTAATGTTTTAATATGAAATAATTATGTAAGGGTGATATACATTTCCACACATTTAATTTAAACCATTGGTCTGCATAGATTACTTTTCTGTGGTATGTACAACTTATTTTGGTGGCCCTTGTAATCTTACAAATAGAATAAGGATCTTATCCCTATTTTTCATAGAGATACAGACATTTGAAAATGGTGCCTCAGAAAACAGGTGGTGATTTTGGATAATCATTGATCATTTATTTCTCAATAACTATTTGGTCTGTGGAGTTGCACCTTCAGTTTTAGTCTTTTTACTGATAAATAAGGAGTATGTATGTTAAAAATGAAGGGTTTCTGAGGAACAGGCCCGGCAGCCTAGTCCATGTCCCATGGAATGACTCACTGGGAGTTTCTCTAACTGCGATAGGCTGGTACAGTTCCATGCTGCTGGGGCAGGTGAGAAGGAACATTTGAGTGATTGGAGTGGCCCCTCTACTGACACCCCCTATTGCTTTATGGCATATATGATGGTGTAACATGGTTGGCACCTGTCTCGATGCCCGTCCTTCCTTCCTTCATAGCTGAATGGTAAGGTTTGCTTTCTATGTTTTCCCTTCATGGATTACAAAATATTTGAATCCCCCTGACGCAGGCCCCAGTATCATCATATGGGTGTGGTGTCCAGCGGCAGGAAGTCGGTACACAACCTTTAGTTATTTTTTTCCCCACAAGTGTACGCAGCCTGTATTCATAAAGCATCTCGGAGAGAGAGTGCTGATCCAGGAATAGGCTTTTCCTGTCTATATTCTAACCCTATCCATTAGGTGCCTAAAGGCCAAAGTGATCTTAGATCAGCACTTTCGACACTGAATACAGGCCCTGATCTTGGGTCAGTATTATCTTTTCACTTGTGGTTTTCTCCTAATGTTAGTCTATGGGATATACAGGCATGGAACATGTCTGCTCGGTTTCAGTATTTCAGCACTTGGTGTTTAATTTTAGTCACTGATTGGCTAACGAGTCGCACTGACTTGGTTTTGCAAGGTCTGGATGGACCGCTAATTGAAAAGAAAGGAAACTTCTAAAACCTGTAGACATTAACCCTGAAGGAGTCGAGAGCGCCCTGCTTTTGATAATTTTACATTTGCTGTCCTTTGTCTTGCACTCAGTGCTGCAATGTCATGTAAAATGAAATGTGACCGTCTGTGTTCTCACACACACACACACACATACTCGGCTGCACTTTCAGCTACTTATTCTGATGGTAACTGTGAAAGAAAACCATGTGTGATCTTTGCAGAACATGAGCAATGCCGTGTACGCCCCCTTAACTCCATGTAATCATACATTTGGCTTTTTTAAAAATTGTCTCTCTCTATACTATAAATAATGTATACCCTTTGAACATGAATCTGCGCAGTTCATATGACCGGCGGAGTCTCTCCGTCGTACATTTCTGTGGCTTTACTCATGCACCCCTGCTCTCCAGAATAAGCAGTTCTCTGGCCCTTTTTTCATTTATGTTCCCAGTGAAGAACTGGTTGTCATCCAAAAAGGAAAGTCTACTGTCTTACAAAGGAAACATTCTTCAGCGTTCGTCCAACAGATTGAGATGTCTGTGAGCCCTAGTGTGTAACCTGCAGTGAAGTGGTTGAAGTATAGGCACCCACTCATGTAAGGCACTGGGCAGCTCCCTTGACTTGGTTGTAGTGGATATGTTACAGATGTGCAGAGGTTAGGAGTTATTTGCTATCATCAGGGCAGAGGCATGTTACCCATGACTTAATGGAGTTGGAGTGTAGGTAAGTCTTAAATGCAGTGAGCAGTCAGGTGTATAATAGATATGGATTTTGGCTGTGGAAGATCATTTTGTTCTTGTGTAGGAATAGCATTGTGGTCCAAACTCATCCACACGTGACTTTGAGTCCTGCGGTTCTTCGAAGCTTTAGGCTGGCTGTGATTTTTTCCAGTTTCTTTCTCTTGCTGTAAAACAGGAACAACTTGTAGTTTTCATTCTTACTCTAATCCACCCACTCTTTCCAGTCACAGTGTCCCAAACCTTGCCACCCACTGAAGGGTAAAAAGCTGTGCTGTGGATTTGACGAGCGCCTTGTGTAGCGCATGTGTGTGTTTTAACGTTGCTTCCTGTGAGAGTGTAGCGCGGCAGCTTCGGACGTAGACCACGGGCAGTATTTTCTCTCTATCCCTGCATTTGAGCCACTGGGGGAGGGGTCACATGGTTGGGATGCTGTGCTGAGGTTGTGTTTAGATTTGGTTTGAAATAGCTCCTCTTACTGGTTATGTGGAATCTTCCTAAAGGGATCTGGACTTTTGTGTGGCTGTGTTGGTAACAGTTGCCATTGTTTCTTTGGGTCTCCTGCCCTGGTTGTCTGTTGGTTTGCATCGGGAGACGCCCATGGTGTGTGTCTGTGTGCGTGTGTACGTGAACAGCGTGTTCTGAGTCGGGGACACAGCCTTTAGGAGAGCATTTCATGAGTGTGCCAGACAGTCTGGCCGTGGTGAATTCTGCAGGGAAATGCTCACATGCCGTGAGTGTGTCGTGTCCAGGTAGCACTGTGGCTACTATGACTACAGCCAGGCCCGGCACTTCCACACCAGGCTCGGCCTGTAGGCCGGGCTGCTTCCCCAACGCAGCCAGCGGCCATCTCACGGCTGTCAGTCCTGAACTGAGTGCCGCACACTAACGGCACAGCAGGGCACAGCATTGCACGGCTGATGATGCTGGGGAGCGTCAGATGGTTTGCCACCGTGTGCAGCACAAGGTGCTTCTCAGCTCTCCCTGTCTAGCTCTGTGTGGCAGCGATGTAACACAGAGATTAGGGAACTAGACCTGTAACTTCGCTGCAATGTAGTTTATCGGTTATGGAACTGGGCTTCTCACTCAGGGCTGCAGTACAGTGGTTCCTGAACTAGACCTTTATCTCAAGGTAGCAGTGTAGTGTAATTCTTAAGGAGACTGGGCCTCCAACTCAAGAGTTTGCAAGCTCAAATCCCAGGTGGTGTGGAGTGCTGTTAACTTAAGCTCCTTGGGCAAGGTACTTAACCAGAATTACTTCAATAAGAAAATCAAGCTTTGTCAATGGATTTGTGGTAACGGCTGGCTGCTTTTACTGAAGGGCTGGCAGGAGTTTGGTTATTGTTGAAAGGGTCTGGCACCCTGCTCTTTCGGGCGTGGTCCTGATATTTCAGGGTTGCATGGTTGTTGTGCAGTCGTAGGAGTTGAAACGGGTGGGCTCTGGTGAATTTGCATTTTGTGGGACAGCAATGGCGTGTACCTGCTTGTATGTGCAGGTGTGTGCGAGTTCTGCGGAAAGGGGAAGCGGCGCTTTTTGGGCGCGCTCCCTTGCGTGTGCCTGTTAGCATGCGCAGGCGTGCTACCTGTGGTCATTTGGAGCGCTGACTGCTTGTCAGTTTCACCCATCAATTGAAGCACCCTCCGAAAACACTTCAGTTTTGCTGTTTTGACGCCCATTGTGTGTTTGCTCTGTACTGCAACACTTGTTTGGGCATAAGTACTGTGTCCACTGTTGGATCTGCTGACATCTATGGTAGTATGCGCATATCTGCACATACACCACATATCTACATTACATTTGGGGCATTTAGCACACGCTCATATCCAGAGCCACTTACACAGCTTTTTTAACATAGCATCCATTCATTCAGCTGGACATATACTGAAGCAATGCAGGTTAAGTATTTGCCCAAGGGTACACAGCAGTGTCCTGGGAATCGAACCTGTGACCTTTAGGTTACAAGATTACTCCTTACCCATTATACTGCACTTACACTGCCATCCGCACACACACACACATACATGTACAGATGCATGCACATACATTGTTGCACGTATATGTAGGCCCATGCACAGAAAATAGCACAGGTATTCATGTGCACACACACCTACACACGCACACACCCAGGAGGGCCTGGATTCTCCTCTATGTGGCTCTATACCGGGAGAAACCCCTTTGCAGCCTCTCCTCCGTCCTTACTCACTCCTTCTCTCACTCACTCGCTCTTTTTCTCACTCAGGACCACGCCCTTTCCCCAGTCCCTTTTAATCTGGATTTCCATTGACCCTCAGCCACAGGCTTTGGCTGCATTGCACTCCCTGACTTTATTTACTGTGCTGGCTCATTTCTCCAGTCTTTCCCAAACCTGCCGTGTGCACTGAGTTGTGGACAAGCTGAGTTGTGGAGTTTGGTGCCTTTGCCCACCAGACTATCGTAGGAAATGAGAGCTTGTTCTCAGTTTCAGACCACAGCTCTGCTGATGTAGTTTTTGTGTCCCCGCATTTACTGGTGATTTGTGTTGTGTAAACTGTGTGCATTTCCTTCCACAGATGCACACAAACACAAAGACAAACACAAGGACAAAGAACACCGGCACAAAGACCACAAAAAGGAGAAGGAGAGGGAGAGATCAAAGTACAGCAACAGGTAGGTGTGTGTGTGCGCGCGTGCGTGTGTGCGGGTGATGTTTCCGGTCACGATGGGCAGCAGTGTGCTTTGGGGCCCCTGTGCCCTGCAGGTCCGGTCTGTCCCAGGACCCTCCTGAAACAGAGTTACGCCTCTTTGTTGAAAGAACATCTGCAAACAATTTGCCTTCGGTCTTCTCTGTGCCGAGCGGCTGCCTGTGTGTCTTGGCTCGGACCAGCGCAGCCCAAGTGAAATAGAATATTTGGGGACCATCGGGGATCAGCCCGCCCCTCTTGTGTGTGTGTGTTGGGGCGGAGATGGGGGGATGGGGTGGCACAGTAAAAACAAGCACAGTGTTTGGTGGCATGTCTGCTGCAGGAGCTGGTAGCACACTTTGATGTGCTCATATGATCTGAATGCATTCAAGTGAACTGACTGTACGCGTTTTCCTTTTTTCTTTGTTTTTTTTTCTCCAGCGAACACAAGGACTTATTGGAAAAGAAGCACAGAGACAAAGAGAAAGTGAAGCAGAAAGATGGAGTGGACAGACACAAAGACAAAGAAAGGAGGAAAGAGGAAAAGGTGGGTCACATACAGTTTACATGCTAACATGTTAATATACTTTTTATCATGCTACCATACTTGAAAACAAGCTGGCGTACATATTTCCAGTATTTTCACATTTTATCATGCTAGTACAATTCTATGCAAGGGTAATATACACTTTATGACATTAACTTCCATTTTAGCATGCAAACATATACTTTTTAGAAATCATTGTAAATGTTCATTTTGACAAACTAACATACATTGTGAACCATTAGGCTCACAGCCTTAGAGGAAAATAAATGTACTAAGATAATACAGTAAATATCAGCACTGTAAGTGTAAGATCAACACTGTGCTCAACATGTTGCATAGCTGAAAAAATGTAAGACAGATCCTCTAATGAACCCATCCACTTGCAGTGATGTTTTGGAGCCTGTATGTAAAAGGAAAGCATGGTGATGAAGCTGAAGATCCTCACCATCTCTTCCTCTTCCACAGATGCGGTCCCTCGATGGAAAACCCAAGAAAGAAAAGGAGAACGGCTTTGCCAGGTGGCTGTTGTCTCCATTGTCACATAATACCGGTTCTTACTGTGCCAAACGTCACCACATGGTCTCTTCCTGGGATTCGGAGCCCTGGTCCTTGAAAGCCTGCTGGTTTTTACTGACAACTGAATTTATCAATAAATAGAATGTTAGATTCAGTTAGCTCGCCTTACCTGGTTTCTTGGCTGGTTTTAAGGTAAAAGCAAAAAGACTGGCTCCCCAGGACCAGGGTTGGAGGTTAGGTCCAAGCACAATAGTATGGGTGTTTTATCAGTATTGGCCAATATTGTCTTTAAACGAACGTATCGTTGTTGCTCCGAAGTTCGGATTATGGCTGATATGATGATGCTACATGCATATGACAGAGGCAATGCATTTGATTTGCTGCTATTTATTTTTTATTTATCATTTTATCCAGTTAATCTCACAAGCAAGCCTATAGCGAGCCTCTAAACTCATACCCTCTACTTAGTAAAAAATGTAAGCTAGCTGAAGTAATTTGTTATAAAATTAACTTTGTTGCATTATTTCTTCCTAAATTGTCTGCGCTCTTCTGCTTCTTCCATGAATGTGGAAACTTGGATTCAGTTTGCATCTGTGCTATGGTGCAAAACAGCTAGCAAGGTATCTGCCAATATGGCCAGTAAAAAATCGATTATTGATATTAGCCCTAGAAATTCCATATCCTACATGCCCATTAGGGCCCCAGTGGATCTAATGTTGTGGGGCTTCAGTAAACTGGGGTTTTGTGCAGTTCCCTCATGGCACAGTGATTTCACAGATTACACGCTTCCACAATTCAAACCGTTTATCCCTCTCCTCTCCCTTCTCTCTGACACCAGTCCTCCCCGCGTAAAATCCGAACCAGACAACGACGGCTTCTACCACTCCCCAAAACACGAAAAGCTGCTGAAGCGGGAAAGGGATGACAATGAGTGAGTACATCCGGATCCTTCTAGGTCCTTCCGGATCTTCCTCAGTCCTTCCCCAATCCTCTCCCTTGTGCCTCTCCCGCACGTGGCGCTCCTGAGATGCCCTGGGTATCGGCATGCGTGTCACAAAAGGGAGTGTACCAACGGCATTTGCTGAGTGGCTTGTTAATGTCCTGTTTAATGTATTAAGGGTATTTAAGAGCTGTGGTTTAGTGCGGTGCATGCTTTTGCTAAAGCTGACATCACAGCCCTTCCCAGGTCTTTTGGGAACAGGCTGCAAAGCTCTGAAGTAAAGATTTTTTTAGTGATGATGCTGAATAAGATGTCTCGCCAGCAGCAACATGCAGTTCATAGGTTGTCAGTTGCATATTCTGAAGGCTAATTGATATTTATACATGCTAAGGTTTATTGTTACATGTTTACATATTTACATTTATTAAGTTATCAAATACATAAAGGAAGACCCAGGATTACAATGTTTTTATCTACAGTGTTTTGCAATATTTTAAATGAATTCTTGTTTATCATCTGTAGATTTTAACATTGCGTAATAGGGAAATGTGGCCATGTTGTTTTGACAGAAGTTCCCGTTTCTTTAGAAATTGTTCACTCTTAACTAACAGGCCCGTCCTCATCTGATACAAGCCTGGCGTCTGGGAATGTGTCAGTGTAATTTGGGATTTAGTCATACGGCCTGAAAATGGAGCTCCATGCTTGTGCTCTCACTTCTCACTTGGTGCTTGTCTGCTGAGCACCGCGCTCCTTTTGTCTTAGTGAATGAGCCAGTGTGTGTAACCCTGTATGTTTATTCAGGCCTCAGTCTGTAAACAGATTGCATCTGCATTTGGTCTCTCTTCGGCTTGTTAAGTGAATGCCCCCCGTCTTGGCATTGAATCAATTGCCGAAATGTTTGGAGTGCCTTTAGTGTGTCTGGTGTTGTAGGACCAGAGATTACCGCCACCAAGCAGTTTGGGTTTAATGTTTTGGGTTTAGTGTTTCTCACCCTGAGCTTCAGGTGGAGTACTTTCAATTTTTCTCCCTGGTGGTCTTTTTTCAGTTTGGAGTTCACACCCAAAAAAATCAAAGTAGAAAACGACAAGAAGGCAAAGAAGAGGAAACTGGAGGATGAAGAGGTGAGAGGCGAGACCTTTCTTTTCCTCTGTTCTTTTGCTGATCCCTGTTCTTTTTTAATTGTCTGCTGTCTGACTGACTTTGTCACAGGACATCAAACCCAAGAAGAAAAGGAAAGATAAGAAAGGGGATGTGGCCGATGGAAAGAAAAAAGGCAAGAAGGAGCCAGAGGAGAAGTGGAAATGGTGAGGAGTTTGTCGCACCTCCTGCACAGGGGGCTGAATCTTTCTGGGGTTTAACAATATAACTGTAGATTTTCTCCGCGGCCTTAAAATCTCACCAGTGATAACTGCTTAACCATTTAACCACCAGTTCTCACCAGGGTTAACCACTTAGCCACCTTTAGGCTTTAGGTCAGTGGTGTACAATAGGGCTGTCAAATGATGGTTCGATATGAATGCAATTCGAGCACAAGCTACAGCCACAGACTGCAAGTGTATCCTAAAGATTTTAAGTACAGGAGTGAAACGGCGTAGTTCATAGAGCTTTCCGAAAGCTGAAACTCCATGCATGCAGACCGGCCCTCAGGCCCAGAGTTATGAACCCCTGCTTTATAGCTATTGCCTCCTACACCAGAACGTGATTTTGACATTCAGGTCCTGATGGAGTAACTTGTATGGAACGTTACGCCGAAGCTGGGATTTGTGATGTAGGTTTGAGGACTCATTTATTTCTTCAAAAACTGTTTGAGTTCAGTGATCACTCAAATCAACTCATCAAACTGAGGAAACGTGCAAGGGTTGCATTAAATTGTAAGTCAAGGTTATGGACCTACATGATAAATATAAAGTTGTAAATAGAGAATGCACTGAACTGACCTCCTGTCCTCTCTTTCTCCCTCTTTCTCTCCCTCTCTGTGCAGGTGGGAGGAAGAGAGGTATACTGATGGCTCTAAATGGAGGTTCTTGGAGCACAAAGGTCCTGTCTTCGCCCCACCCTATGAGCCCCTGCCTAACAAAGTCAAATTTTACTACGATGGTAAGTCCTGAGGGCTGATGAAACTGTCTGTCTTGGCATGTTCTGGTCCAGCGATGCCCGTTTTCTCCATTTTAAATGTATTTTTTCTGAAGCTCTCGTTGACTTGCAACACATACAAGGTGCTCTGCAATGTGCTCAGTTAGGTTGGATAGCATCGGTATAGATGCAAAAACATTTTGTGGAAAAGCAGTGCTGCACCAGAAGCTGATTATTATGGGGTCTGGCAGATGGAGACCAGCGGAGAGGGTAGGGTGCACATATTGAACAAAATCGGCTGTTTTTTTTTTTTTCTTTCTTTTTAAAATTTTCCTCCCCTGCTTTATGTCAGGAAACCTCATGTTGTCACTCCACAGAACAGGGCTACTTCCAGGTCAGGATAGGGCATTAAGGTGTGCTGGCTTCTCAGCAGTTTTAATTTTACCTGTTCTACCCTGCAGCCCTAGAGCAAATGTGATTGGCCTGTTGTGGACTGGTTTATTGACCTCTGTCTGAACCCATCTTCCCCCCAGGAAAGCACTTCAAACTGAGTGAGAAGGCAGAGGAAGTAGCTACCTTCTTCGCCAAAATGCTGGACCACGAGTACACCACCAAGGACATCTTCCGCAAAAACTTCTTCAAAGACTGGAGGAAGGTAGGCTCCCTGGCCAGCGCTGGCTCCCCTTCCCCTGACTGCCATTTTCATTATTCTCTATACCTGTTGACATGATCTCAAGGGCAGCTTCACAAATATTGTCTGCCCCGCCCCCCCCCCCCCCCCCCAACAGGAAATGACATCAGAGGAAAAGGGAAAAATTACAGACCTGAACAAGTGTGATTTCAACGAGTTGAACGACTACTTCAAAGTGCAGTCGGAGGCCAGGAAGCAGATGTCCAAAGAGCAGAAGCAGGTGAGTCTGACCCCACCCATCACATGAGTGCTCAGAGGTGGGAAGTCCAGGGGTCAGAAAGTAAAAGTCCTGCCACGTGTTTCTTTCACCCATAAACTCCGATTTCACTAATTAGTTTTATCTTCTGGCTGATGAATTGTGCTAATTGGCAAATCCAGGCGACTGGAACTAAATACTGGGGAGGACTTTTACTTTCTGAACTTGGATTTTCTACCTCAGAAAATTCTGCAATCCTATTGGCCAGCATGAGGCCACACATCCTTCAGTGAGGAGGGGGTTGAGAGCAGTGCGGCTGACGAATCCAATAAGATTCCCTGACTAATCTTTGGTCCTGAAATTCAGTTTTTATGGTGGTAATTACACATTTTATGTCAAATTACTCCATAAAATAACTTAATCTGTTAATTTTATTGTTGTTTTCCTAGCCTGTGGTAAAGCTCCTCATTATGTGGGTTTGCCAGCTTCTTTTGTTGTTCGCCAAGTCACTCTTCCCAGTCAGGGACATTTTCTTGGACCCGGTTTGCGTAGTGTGACTGACAGGAAGTGGATTGATCATTTGAACATTTTCCGCCCTGGCTTCCTGTCCTGGGCAGAGATTGAAGGAGGAGAACGAGCGGCTCCTGCAGGAGTACGGGTTCTGCGTGATGGACAACCACAAGGAGCGCATCGCCAACTTCCGCATCGAGCCGCCGGGCCTGTTCCGCGGCCGGGGGGACCACCCCAAAATGGGCATGCTCAAACGCCGCATCCGGCCCGAGGACATCATCATCAACTGCAGCAAGTGAGCCCCACGCGCCGAGCCCAGATCAGCTATCGCACCGGGCACGCCGATGAGCTGGCCTCCGACGATTGGTTTAGGCTTTCACGCTTGCCACGCTCATTGGCTATGATTAGCGTGTGTGCTAGCATGCTTGTATGTGTGCGCGGAGGGCCACATCTCAAATTACAAGACATTGCAACATTTTGTGCTGGAGAGGACAAAAACATAGAAGTATTAAGCAGTAAGTGGTGCGTATGCGTGTGAGAGGCCAGGTATTGAAAAGCATGTGTTCTGTGAACGGGTGTTCAACTTTAACACCAAATGCCACCTCCACCCCCCACCAGGGACTCCAAACACCCCAAGCCACCGCCAGGTACAAAGTGGAAAGAGGTTCGCCATGACAACAAGGTGACATGGCTGGTGTCCTGGACGGAAAACATCCAGGGATCCATCAAGTACATCATGCTGAACCCCAGCTCCCGCATCAAGGTGGGCACGGCTGTCTGCAGGGGGTTGGGGGGGCAGAGTGGGGTTTTTCTGCTGTGTAGTAATCTGGCAAATCTGACCAGCGGCACCGTAGCACACCTCACAATCCTGTCTGCCTGCGATTCACATTCCTGCGGGTGTGTTTGTGTGCGTGTGCCACAGGGAGAGAAGGACTGGCAGAAGTACGAGACGGCACGGAGGCTGAAGAAGAGTGTGAGCCAGATCCGGGCGCAGTACCGGGAAGACTGGAAATCCAAAGAGATGCGGATCAGGCAGAGGTCCGTCGCTCTGTACTTCATCGACAAGGTGAGGCTGTCTGCGTGTCTACTACTGCATGCCGGTGCTTGGAGCCCAGCTCATTTGGAAAATTCTAGAATAATAATAAAACATATTACAAAACATGTTTCACAACCTTAATTATTGTGGATACATAAAATGATTGGGTTGATGATGAATGGAAGGCAGCGTGCTCTGTCTGCCAGGGTTGTGTTTCAGTATATGTGCTCATTAGCAGCTAGGTCAGCAGGGACGGAAACGCGTGTTCTGTATCTGTAACTCAAACGGGACCCCATCACCGGTGTTGAATGACAGCGTAATAGCTGGAAAAGAAAATAGTTTATTTTAGTTACACCTACACAGGTGTTATGGCCACACTCTGAATAGAAGGAAGTGTACGGGCAACACCGTGTGGGACTGGCCATATCACCCGATTAGGTGCGACTTCTTTTTCTGTTTTTGGGAGCCTGGCAGTCTCTGCCTCTGTTCATATAGAGTAGCATCGCTTGATGTTCTAAAGGGTAATTCAGCTGTCAGTCTGAACTTCTTGCATTTCCATCTCTCCAGAGACTATAGTATCCCCCTCTTGGGAATTACTGCACTTGGATCCTTGACCTTTGCACTTCTGTTTGCACTGTGGTTTGCTCTGGAAAAGTGTCTTCTAGATGCCCATGATATACTGTTTAAAAGAATAGAGACCCTCGAGCTTGTGACTCAAAGGTTGCAGGTTTGATTCTCAGGTGGGGCAATGCTGCCGTTCCCTTGGGTAAGATGCTTCACCTGAATCGCTTCAGTGAATTTCCAGCTGTATAAATGGATTGCATGTAAAACTTGAAAACCGCGCCGTGTTGCTCTGGATAAGTGTTTGTGCTTAATTGCCTGAATGTAAAAGTCGGCAGTTGCGCTTCTCTTGGCGGCCGTCGTTCCTGAACACGTTCGCGTTCTCATTCAGCTGGCCCTGAGAGCCGGAAACGAGAAGGAGGAGGGCGAGACCGCCGACACTGTGGGCTGCTGCTCGCTGCGCGTGGAGCACATCAAACTCTACCCCGAGAAGGACGGCCAGGAGTTCGTGGTGGAGTTCGACTTCCTGGGAAAGGACTCCATCCGCTACTACAACAAGGTCCCGGTGGAGAAGAGGGTGAGAGATCAGGCTCTCCGTTCAGAGCGTCCATTTTTAGTGAGGGCTTTCTGTGGCTGAAGTTCACGCATCCAGTGGAATGTTAATCACAGAATCTTTTTAATCATTCAAACGGACTAGTCCAGCAGCAAAACCTTGATTGGTTAAAACAAGTCATCACTGTTAATATGGCAATTCTGGTCACATTTTTTAAAGCATCAAAAAAGCATCTTTTGCAGTATTGCAGCACTGTACAACTGCATGTTCTTTGCTATACTAAGCTGTTATTCTGCCAACACTCTGTGATTAGATGGCTAATGCTGTGTTACTGTTGTCTTAGATTTGTGCTACTCTTCTCTGGCTCAATACAGAGAGTCAACATTCTTGGTTCACATTTGTTCCTGGGTCAGCAGAATACAGGGGGACATTTTGTTTCGCCACTTGTGGGGAAATCTCGGTCACAGTCGAGGACGGGCTGATCTTGTTTCTTGTTCTTGTCCCATAGGTCTTTAAAAACCTACAGCTGTTCATGGAGAACAAGCAACCGGAGGATGACCTGTTTGACCGCCTCAATGTGAGTCTCTAAATGTCCCACTGCCACCTAAATGGCATTCAAATGGAACACTGTCAACACAAGCTTTCATATGTGCCACCATGACATCACAGCCATTCAGGCATGTATGTGTCTGTGTGTGGTGGCATTTACGGTCTCTAAGCCCTGTAGAATGGGAGATGCTCACCGTAATCACCACCACAGTTTGTAGCACCCAGGTGGATGTTGAATGGCAGCCATGTTCTCCCAGGATATTCACTACGCATACGTGCTGACAAAAAAATTGACAGTTCAAATGGCAAATGTTCAGTGCTGAATATGAAATATTTGAATATGAAAGAACAGCTTAATGTCATGTAAAATAAGAGACGAGTCATTGATATTACTCATTTTCCTGTCTAACATAATGGAGAAAAAAATTTCAGTGAACGTCTGCTCAGAAATACTTAGCTTTTCAGAAAATGGGGGGACGGGGAGTAGATTTCAACTATTAGGAAATATGATATTTGCAGCTATAATTATATATTTGAATAAAAAATACTTGCCACGTTCTCAAACAATCATATTCCTGTGGCACCTGGCTATATTTCAGACAAATTGTCAAACAAAAGAATGCACATCAGGTATTTCACCTTTTAATGAAGTTGGTCATAATTTGTCTCTAATGCAAATCCATGATATACAGAAAAAATTGCATATATATCTACTTTTTTATGCAGTGGATGACCTACTGCAAACTGACCTCGAGCCTTCTCTTTTAAAATACACTGAGTCCAAGTGACCCTGATTGGTGACCCTGTTCCCATATCCTGCCCCCCAACCCCCTCTCCCCCTCATTCAGACCTCCATCCTGAACAAGCACCTCCAGGAGCTGATGGACGGGCTGACGGCCAAAGTGTTCCGTACCTACAACGCCTCCATCACCCTGCAGCAGCAGCTGAAAGAGCTGACCAGCCGTGAGTCAAAGACACTAGCCTCAGTTCGGCGCGTCGATGCTTCACACAGGGCTTCAGGCTAGGGGTGGAGACTGTGGCTTCACCAGCTAAAAAATGAGGGGGAGCTGCTGTAAGTTGGCAGTCACCATTAAACGTGTCCACAGCAGTGCACAAGGATTGGTTGAAATCATTGACTTACAGATTGCATGCGCCCTTGTATTCTCCATAAAATTAAAAGTGGGTGGAGCTACCATATGCAAACTGTCACAATCATTTGCTTTGAAGACTCTGACGGTGCATTTCTAACTATCGCAGGGAGCCTCTGCAAGCTTGCATTTTAGACTGGTAAAATCAGGGGGGTCCATTGCTGAAAATATGGACACCTCAAAACGGAGGGACACCACAGTAAAGAGCCAAACCAGTGTCATGTTAAAATAAGGAAAAATTATGGAAGAAGAAAATAATTTAACCAATAAGAGCTTGCTCTCTCACAAAGCAAATGAAGACTTGAACTATCTCAGTTTTTGTAAGCGAGCAAATTTAAACTTTCATTTATAAACGCATTCTCTGTTAAGTGGACAACTTTCAATATGTTGTAGGGTTGCTAACCCCAAGGCAGGCATAGAAAGCTGGTTTTAACAGAGCATTGTTGATTCCCCCTGGTCTCCAGCCGAAGAGAACATCCCGGCTAAAATCCTGTCCTATAACCGAGCTAACCGCGCCGTGGCCATCCTGTGCAACCACCAGAGGGCCCCTCCCAAGACCTTCGAGAAGTCCATGCAGAACCTGCAGACTAAGGTTTGAGGTGTCACATGGTTGTAGCTCTTTGCATTCACACTGCTGTGCAAGCTGGTTTTAAGGGACTATATTATGCCCCCCCCCCCCCCCCCCCCTTTGCCCATTCCCAATCGCATTCAGATTGACGCCAAGAAGCACCAGCTACTTGATGCCAAGCGGGAGCTGAAGAGTGCCAAGGCGGACGCCAAAGTACGGAGAGACGAGAAGTCCAAAAAGTGAGTAAACAGCCAGGAGGGGGTGGGGGCGAGGCCTGGCTAAAAGATAACTGAGCCAATTACACGCCAATATGAGTACCATCAATCAGTTTAGAGGCCACCGTTGTCAACTCTCAGAAAATATGTTTAATCATATATATATTATATATATATATATATATTTTTTTTACTTTTATAATTGTCTTGTTACAAAGTATTAATAGCCAGGATGTCATCATTCTCGGTGCCATCTTCATCAGGGATTCCTTTTCACCAGCACCCTGGTCCTGGAGACCTGGCAGGGTCTGCTGCCTTTAATTGTTATTGTGAATCTTAGTGAATCATTTGAACCAGTTCATGGCACAGCCCCCCCCCCCCCAGCTGGCCCTGAGCTGAGGGCCCCTGTCTGAAATTCTGAAATTTAAACCCCCCCCCTCCACCCCCGCAGAATGGTAGAGTCTAAGAAGAAGGCTGTGCAGAGGATAGAGGAGCAGCTGATGAAGCTGGAGGTGCAAGCCACCGATCGCGAGGAGAACAAGCAGATTGCCCTGGGCACCTCCAAACTCAACTACCTGGACCCCCGCATCTCCGTGGCCTGGTAAGAGTGGAGAGGGTAACCATGTGTGCCAATTCTGGCTATGCTTTGAAACCGCTTTCTGTATGATTGAATACATTTAACTGGCTGAAGGATACACCTTGTTGTCCATTCTTTAAAAAAAAAAAAAAATGTTAACCTAAGATGGACTTGACTTGCTTCTCTAATGGGATAAGTGTGGATGGTTCCCTTTTCATAGAAGTGATCTGGGACTCAAACCTGTCTTCTATCGTATTGGCACAGCTAGGAGGTTTTGCTTCATGTTGTGCCTAAAAATACTCCAGGACTCGCACTGAATGTGTAAATACATTTTCAGAACCTGTCTCGTCCTGAGGAAGAGGACTAGTGTATGTCGTAGGCACGCACAGCTGATAGCAGAAGAGAATGTCCAGCAAGAAAGCCAAACATTTGTGGGTCCCAGAGAAATTTGCGGTTCTGAATTCATCTTTGAAAAAAAGATCACATCCTTAAATGTTTCCCATTAACTGGAAATTCTGGGTTTAGGTCAAATTGAAATGAGTGAGCTCTTCTTTTGTACTGCGTTTGTGCTGACACAGCCATTTACCCATAGAGTGCAGTTTCCAGGACCCCACACCAGCAGCAGTTTGACACTAAAGCTCAGTTGAAGTGGTTATAGATTGTGCCTTGGCAAGCTGTCGACCTTACAACCTCTCGTGGAAAATCTATCATTTACGCTCCCTCCTTCTCTCTCTCTCTCCCCTTTTTCTCAGGTGTAAAAAGTGGAATGTTCCCATTGAGAAAATCTACAACAAAACACAGAGGGAGAAGTTTGCCTGGGCCATTGACATGGCAGAGGAAGATTACGAGTTCTAAACCCCATTTGCGATTTTAATTCTTTCCATTGAATTTTAATATTTTTTTAGCGCATAACTGATTCCAGTGGCGAGCGAGCCTGAAGGACAGAGATGGAGGAGTAAAAAGGGGTTTAAAAAAACAAAGGAGAGAGGTTACCGTGTCACTGTACAGTGGTCTCTGTCCCCTCCCCCACATTATGACTGACCCCTCTGGGACCTGATGCTGTCCCTGCCACCTTTGAACTCTGTGGTCCTGTAGCTACTGTAGTCAACAAAACTGCTTTTATTTTTTAATCGTTTTATGATTTTATTCTCCATTTTTAGCCCTTCCGATTACTGATGGATTCTATATTTTAATAGAAAAGTGGTAAATTAATGATGTCCTTACGATACACCCACGCCTTGTAAGAAAGCAAGATTCGAGCCCCACTCAGTGATGAACTGACCGTAAACGCTGTGTGTTTGGCTGAGCGCGTGATGTGTTTAAAAATGAAATAAAGGTAAGAAATGTTCATTTTATCTAAACTTTGAATTGTGTGGAGTTCAGTCCATGAGATGAATGAGGATGCTGGGATGTAGAAGATGGTAAAACCATATTTATATTACTCTTGGCAGAAAGAATGTGAATTTTCATTTGTTTTGTTCTGCAGTTTCTATCAGGGACTTTTTTTCCTTCGGTGTAAATGTGAACCAATATTTGTACTTTGTGTAGCCCAAATCCTGTGATCGTCCTTCTGCATAGTTTGGAATCTCCATTCAGTTTCAACCCTTTTATTTTTGACTTTTTCAAGCGGAATGAACTCCCATATCTGTTACTTGAAGAAATTGCTAAGTTAATGTACTGTTGGGTAGGAGTGAAGAAACTTTTTTTTTCTTACAAAAGGTCAGATGAAACCTATTGGAGGATATAATCTTTTGCCAAAAAATGGAGAAAAAAATTAAATGTTACCATTTTAGGACTTTTTTGTAACTGTAAAGATTGAGGGAAATATCACATTTTATTTTTTCTCCTCTTAACCCCCCTCCCCCCCCTTTTTTTGTTGGAAGGATTCTTAGCGTGGGCAAGTGTTGATCCTGCATTTCATTGAACATACTTTTACCAGTTTATCAACCTCTCCTGCCATAGCTTCCAATATTTTAATTTGTTTTTATTTTTTTCTTTATTTCTCCTTGTAGGTTATTTAAGAATAAAACCCTACAACTTCTGATGTGTTGACTCTTTGTGTATTTCAACCTGAATGAGTTTTCCTGTTGCGTGAGGAAGACTACGATCTTGCTCAGTGGATTCACGCTCGTTGTGGACCTCGATCAGTTTCATATGTTTGATAGTTGCTTTGCTGCTAACTGAAGTTTTCCTAATTTTGCTACTGAATTCTGGAGGGCTGAGATGAGTCGTGAGAAACCTGGCAAACTGACTTGAACTCAAATTAAGAGCTGCGCTAGTTCCATGCACAATGTTAGTTGTTATAACGGAAATAAATTGAGGGAAAAAGAAACTTTTGTCCTTTATACTGTGGACTTGTTTGGACTTGCTGGATAAGACGCGGATTTGACATTCATGATCTTTATACGACGAAAAGAGCACATGCGGTCTTCGGCCAACAGATGTCCCCATACTCAATCATAATTTATGAAAGAACGTAAAAGCAAATTTTACATCGTAGTGTTGCGGGTTTGAGTGCAATTGAATATGTGATTATTAATTACTGTGACAAATTAAGCTAGATGCCAAGGTGAATTATCGGAAGACGTGGGCGAAGGAACTACTGTTTTCTTCCTAAACCTCATCTTCAGATAATGAACCCAACAGAAGACTGGCATACTCTGTTCAAAGGGGGGTGGGGCTCATTTACATCCTAATGATTTATGCAAATCGTTCTGTTGTATGTCTATCCGAATGATTCAGGGTATATAACTGGATCTCAACAGTAAGGAATTCCAGTTGTACTTGGTACTAGGATACTATTTGTGTCCATTTCATTTAGGCCTGTATTTACATTACTGCTGCTGTTTCCACCCCCCCTCTCTAAGTTAGCAAAGTGTTGCTCAGTACGTTACTCCCTATGTGGTTTCTATTTTTGTGCTGTTCAAAAGCTACACAAATATTTTAAGGTGTTGGGTGCAGGCAAAGACACACAAAGGATATCTAAAATACTGTAGTGCACACAGTGACAAAATTGTTGCATTTCATTTATTTTGCAAAGATCCAGACGAAAAAATGAAAAAGCACGGCTAGGTATGAATAATTCTGGTAAAACTGCAGTTTGACAAATTGTCTTACACAGTTATAATAAGAGTTCTGTAAGTCCAGGAATATTTGCTAATTTTGCGAACCAGACAGAAACAGTGAGCATTTTAGCTCCAACATGCTCAGTTTTTTTAAAGGCCACTTGATGCATGGTGTTGACAGCAAAGCTCCTTCTGTTTCAAGTGTAATAGTTTCACAATTTTCAGAAGAAACTGAAAAATGCTGATTTACTGAATTTGTTTGGCTGTTGATGAAAAAGCGGTTTAATGTTAGCTCTCGATTAGTTGACAGAATGCAGGTCATTAGCCGCTAGTCGGCTTTGCTTGACCATCGTGTCCTTGATTCTGCATCTGCAATACGTTATTCCGCATTGCCAGTTTGCTGGAGTAACATGTTTTATCACTCGTATGTGTTAAATACACTATTCAAAACGTCTCTACGTCTGTGTTAGTCTAATAGTTTTTATGACAGCTGGAAGGCTGGTTACAAGGTGATGTGTTGAGTGTGCATTGGTGAGTGACCTCTGTAACAGTGTAACACTGATCGCCTGCCGCTTGTTTAGTGTACAATCAAAGGCTCCCTTCGGTTAACGCGATTTCAGCATAACCGTCCCACTGGGTACATAGTGCAAAAATCCATACTGATGGAGTGATCCGCTAAATACATACACAAATATATCTGGACTGACAGTAATCGATTACAGAAGGAAAAAAGTTATAAACCTAAATCTTTACAAATCTGAGATAAGAGAAATAGAAGAAATAGAATTCAAGGCTGTGCTGATGTACTGTTTGCTATAAAAGTAAGAAATACAACAAACAAAACGTCTTCTCGCTCATTTCCTTTACTCCTCACGCCCCCCTTCTCTGTAGCGCTACATTTCCTATCACATCTTCTAACCAGAGGTCCACATCCCAACATCATTTCCCATAATCCCTTGGGCAGCACTGATGTGACTGGCAAGATTCATACGACGTGTGTGCGTGTATTCTCTTTCATGTAGGCTGGCTTCCCCCTTTCCATGTGCTCCCAAATGTTGGCTTGGTCTGACAAAAGCCACCCCAATCGTCAACAGAGCTCTGTGCCCTGCTTCTATTTTTTCCTGTTTGTTTTTTCCCCCAGCTTTTTTGGGCAGATGATGGTGGGAAGGATGGTGAGGGAGGGGCTTTTTTTTCTTTCGGGATTTAAGTCAGTCTACAAATCCCATCACATGCACAGCTGCTGTCATATTAAACACCCCCCCTCCAGCCCCCGATGCTTTCAGAAAACCAGCCGCCCCTCGTTTCCCTGGCAACCAGCGTCATCCGGCCACACTCCGTCCTCACCTCAGAGTCCTGAAACACAGATGCGCACAAACTGTAAAAGTGAGCAACGTTAAATTAGGCATAACACAGGCATAGAACAATAGTATTACAGCAAGGCATAAATATAAGGAAACTGCTAATCCCCCCCATGATCAATAAATATATACAGTACATCACAATTATTTTAAAATGAAGCCAGTTAAAAATCATGAGGCATACAGATCATTTTTGAAAGCCTTTCTTTGAATTATTTTTATCTGAACACCTATTTTAACCTATAAGCTAAAAGAAGACTACAGTCCAGGTTAACAGTAAAATAACACAAAAACAGATTTTTCTCATAAGTCTGCTTTAAAGGAAAAATACACCCAAAAATAACAATATGGTACTTTTACTACCTGAAGATAATGGAAAGGCGAGCACTCATAGCATGATACAACAACCTGCCAACAACACTCCTAAAAGTTGATAATTTACTCCTAAGTGGAAAAATAAAGTATATGAACACTGGCATTATCTATGTGCATATACTTGTCCTTGTCAATCAAGCAATTTAACATGTTAATATTATGTTCCTATCTTTTCAACGTCATTGTGAAAGACAGACGTTGTGTGCACACAGTGATTTCTGTGCTTCCCTTGCCTCAAGCTCCCACAGGTCATTCCATCTATAATGTCTGTAATGCTGGATAAGAACTGTTTGAATATGAAAGTGTTACAGCTGTGAAATCACCCGGCCTCTTCCCTCCCCTGTCCCCCTAACTCTAAATGTAATGTAGAGGCACAGTGTAGGCAGAGTTCTGGGTCACTTTTCATGGGTTATTCGCAGTGCCCTCTGCCTGCACCGCCTTCACACACCGTAAGATTCAGCTCGTGGTTCGGGTTCTGGTGGGCGGGCTTTTCCTGGGGACCCGTCCCGTGAAGAGCCATTGGGGCTGGGCTTGGCAAACTGGACCACAGGGACCGAAGCAGACCCCTTCTCCCCCTCCTCACAGGCTGGACTGCTCCTGGCCTGCTCCCCTTCCTTCTTCACAGCACCTTGGTCCTGCTCCTCCTCTTCCTCCAGCTCCTCCTCCTCCTCCTCAGCCCTCCTGCTCTCCTGTGCCTGGTGCACCCGCTGGCTCCGCCCCTCTGTGCCAGGTCTGCTGGACTCCACCAGTCCCTCTGCTCCCGGGGCCTCCTCCTTATTCGGCTTCCCCCGGTCCTTCGGTGCTGTAGTGTCTCCCTTTCCCTCCTCCTCTCCTTCCTCCTCCTCCTTGTCGTTCTTCTCCTCCCCCTCTTTCTCTTCAGCGGCTGCTGCACGCTGGTAGCTCTCCAGCCACTTCAGCTGGCCGTTCTTGTAGACGTAGCGGCTGTCTCCGAACCAGCGCACCACCTCGGGGCGTGGCAGGCCGGTGCGGGCGATCAGCTGGTCGTACTGCAGGCTGCTCGGCCAATGGGTGCGCGCGAAGACCTGCCGGAGCAGGTGCAGCTGCTCCGCCGTCTTCTTCCCGCGGCTGGAAGTGAACGGGGGCGGAGATTTAGGGCTGTCGGACTCGCGCTCGGAGTGCGCTCCAGACTCGGGCTCGGGCTTGGTCACCTTCAGGAAGCACAGGAAAACGGACCACGTTAACCACATACTCATTTCATTTCACAATCAACGTGCTGGAGTTCAGAGCCAAAACAACTGAAACTGTGAACATGAAATCCAAATATGGACTGCAGTTTGAATGCTGAGGTTTAGGTTTCATTCAAACAAATACGAATTGGCAGGAAAACCTGTGTCAAGGGTGTCTTATCGTTTCAGTATTATATAGAAATGTTAAATTATGCATCAACATTCTAGTACTTGCCGGTCCACTGATTTATGGGTTTCTTTCCTTTAACGCAATATGGAAATGAGGTGAGCAACTTGAATTCAGGGTAAAAAGGTATGTTGTGCAACAAGACCTTAAAGAAAGCCAGAATGAACGCAAGTCTGAATGAAGAAACTTTTGGTTGAATGTACATGTCTTCTTCAGGAAGCGGAGGCAACATTGTTAATCATTTCAAAAATTCATCATGCATATTGTACTGTAGTTTTACAAAGCTACAGTACTATATGCATGATGTCTGTAAAAAAATCATCATTCAACACATCAGAACAACACCAATACCTGCTAAGTTATTCATTTATTGTCTGGAATACTGTAACACAAACATTTTGGATGGTTAATTCTACTGCTTGCAGTTGAAATAGTGTTTACTCTGAACTGCTTATATGACTTACCGATGTTTATCTCTGTCCTTCATTATTACATAAAACGTTTTATACATACCAGATGCCCAAAATATTAAGATAGCACTGGGAAAGAACTACATTATTGAGATGTTTCATTCTAAAAACCTTCCACCATGATATTCCTCTATTCATTAAATTATTTTAAAACGTATTTCCTTTAAAACTTATTGACCATATTTCATTAGTTGTATTAAAAGAACTAACTAGTGATTATTGTGAAAATATTTAAAAGGGTAAGTTCATCTGCTCTTTAAAAAAAGCTCCTGCCTCCAGCCCAGGCACCACAGTATTCAGTCTTCTGTTACCTGGATTTTTCCATATTGAAGTGCTTCAAGTCTTGTTTGATTGAATACAAAACAAATATCATGGCAATTTTATTCCATTGCAAGATAACACTGTTGACACTTAACAACCCAAGTTAAGGTAATACTTGACAATCTAGCTACATGTGATCTTACAGTCATATAAGCTAGTAGTTATTGGACACTATTATTCATGCAATGGACTTACAATAACAAATGCTTAACTAACATAAGAGTACACACACATCGATTATTGCACACTTCCCCCCATTTTGTGTCTACGGGTAATAAAATAGAACTATAACTTTCCTAGAAAGTCTTCATATCACGTTAAATCACTACTTGAAGACAATTTGTATCTTCAGAATGTTTAAGGTTAAAATTCACATTTTAAAATCATGATATTTACTGTGATAAGTTTCAGTTTCTCTGCCTACCTTCAGCATCTTTAGATTGATTTTGATGGGGTTGACCTTGGGGTTGACCTTGAGCTCATTCTCCTTGGTGCACTGCTGTGATGACGTCCCCAGCAAGGGGTCGTCCGGGTCGCTCTTCCCTTCTCCCCCATCATCATCATCCTCTTCTTCATCCTCCTCCTCCTCCTGCTCTCCCTCCCCACTCTTGCTTTTTGGCGTGGCCCTCTTGCGGCGTTCAGAGAACCAGCCGTCGATCTCACGCCGGGTCATCTTGGTTTCGGCGCGCAGTCGGTCCACCTCCTCAGTGGACGGCAGGGGGTCCAGGGCGTAGCTCGCCTCCAGGGCGCGCACCTGCTGGGGGTCCCGCTCCTTGTAGCGCACAGCAGTAAAATCCGCCATCTGAGATGGTGGCGCCCGCCGCGCCGCACTCGCTGTGGCCACAGTCGCCGTCGCTAGGGGCGACTGGGGGCTCCCAGAGGAGGAGGGGCTGTCAGTGAGGTCGAGGAGGGTGCCCCCAGTGAAGGGCACCCCTCCCGTGCTTGACCGCGGGCCCTTCAGGTTGCGGTTGTGATAGCGGCGGTCGCTGAACCACTTGCGCACCTCGCGCACGGTCAGGCCGGTGAGCTTGGTGAGCCGCTCCACTTCGTCCTGCCCGGGGAACTCGCAGCGCACAAAGCTCTGCTTCAGCGTCCCCAGCTGCTCTGCAGACTTCTTGCTCTTGTAGAAGCTGGGGTCCAGGAAGCTGCTGGGGAGGGTTCGAGAGCTGGGTGCCCCCCTGAGGATGGGTGCAGCTGGAACCATGGCTGCCGAGTCGCCCGTTTTGCTGCAGCCATCGCCATTGCTTTTACTGGTGGCAGTGTTTTCGCTGGCTTTGCTGGCATTGCTAGTGTTGTTGCTGGCACTCCCACTGCCAGTGCTACTGTTGCTGGTGCTACCGTTGCTGGTGCTGTTACTGCAGATGCTGCTGGTGATGATGCTGTTAAGGCTATTGCTGCTGGTGATGCTGTTGCCACTGGTAACGGCTGATCCAGGGACCCGACTGCTGCTCCCCACAGCTCCACTCTTATCAGCCCCCACTGCTGTGGCCGGCCGGGCCTGTGTCTGGGGACGGGGCTGGGGGCGGGGCGTCACGGCCAGGGTCACAGGGGCGCTGCTCACCTGCAGGCCATTAGTGATCATGGGCTGGGTGACTATCATACCCCCCTGCCCCACCAGGCTGCCCTGCAGGATATGGGGGACCCCCCCTGAACCTAGCGCCGTGGGCAGGACAGTGATAGTGTGGTGGGAAGGGCCCTGGTGGGTGTGGCGCGCCTGCGGAGACTGCGATTGGCCAGCGGATGGCGCCTGGATGATGGTGTTGAACATCTTGCGACGGGAGTCCTCAATCTCCTCCGGGGACCAGCTGATGCCCTGCTTGAGCCGCTGGGCAGTGAACCAGATCTTTATCTGCTCCTCAGGGTACTTTGTGACCACGGTCAGGTAGCAGAGCTCCGCCTTGGTCGGGTACGGGAACTTGCTGAAGGAGGTCTTGAGGAAACTGCTGGAGTCCATGGCGGCGTTGTAGGTGGGGATGCTGCTAAGCGGGATCATCACTTTGGGCAGGTTCCTGGAGGAGGGGCTGGAGGAGGAGGAAGACGAAGAGGAGGAGACGGTGATGGGGGCAGACTGGTGCGGGGTGCGGTTCTGCACCACCGTCACCACCTGGCTGATGGCCGTCTTGAGCAGGGGCAGTGCACTCGAGCCATTCACGATCTGTATGGCCGACGGGAGAGGGGGCAGGGCCTTGGGGACCGTCCCATTGTGAGTGACGCTGGTAGGGGAGGTCAGGATGGCAGGGGGGGGCATGGTCATTTGGGGGTCCTTTCTCCCTACCTCTGGGCCCGGCTCCTCCGCTGCCCCCATGTGGGACACCACGATGCGCTTGTGCTCCGACTTCCCCCTCAGCCTCTTCATGATCGGCGTTTTTGTGATGGAGATCTCCGCCTCCCTTGTCCCCTCCCCGGTGATCAGGCTCTGCTCCACCCGAATTCGCCGCTCCTGTCGCCTCACCTGCAGGGCAGCGCTAGTGGGGCTGCCCGCTGCGCCCAAGGTGGGGTGCGCTCGTGCATTGTGCAGTGCAAGCCCCTCAAATTTAGGACAGGAAACTCCACAGTTTGTGCAGTGGAAGGTGGGGTCAGCGCGGAATTCGGGGTGGCCACTGTACACGTGGTCCAGGAACAGGTTGAGGTCCCGGGACTCAAAGCGACAAGGCGGGCAGGTGTAGGAGTCCCCTCCCTGTTGCGAAACAGCATCCTCTTCAGGCCAGGAGGACTGGCTGCACTCCTTTGAGCCCGGCACTCTCACGATGGTGGTTACAGCAGCGGGTATGGCCTCTTCCTCCTCCTCCCTCCCTTCCCGGGATGCCCCATTTTTGGTAGTGGGTGGCGGAGGGTCGGTGGGGCTGGAGTCCCGGTCCTGGGGGGGACGTGTGGTTTTTGGGGGGATCATGCATGGGATTGTGGATTTCCTCTTGCTGGCCATGACTGGAGAGGTTAAAATGTGCACGGGGTGACTTCCAGGTTGAAGGGGGGCCTCAGGTGTGATGAACAGCAGTGATGAGGTTGCAGTGACCCAAGTGACTCATGCTCCTCCTTGACTTTTTGGGGACACCCTCCACTGCGCAAGGGATGATTTTAGCAGCTGACTGGAAACCTATGCATGAGATTTAAAAAAGAAAATAAATTCTAATCAGTTATTTCATTTACAAAACACCTTTTACAGAGACACAAACATGCTTCCCAGGAAAATATGAAAATTAGCAAAGAGTGGGCCTGAATGTTCAAACAAGTAATGAGGAATCGACTGGGCAAATGATCATCAAAACCTACAGGTGTCAATAGCAATAAAAATTGAGCATTTCTAATAATTTACTGAATAAAACAATGACAAAACATGTTGATGTTATAAACAATGATACCCTGACCCTAAAATTGGTCTATGCAAATATGGTGGTATCCAGCTGCCCAAAATCAGGTTGAATCTAATGCTGGCCTTGGGATAACGCCATGCTCGTTTCTCCCTATCCATTTACATTCTGCAGTAAACAACCCTGGGGAGCCCAGCTCCACTGCGCTCTGCCTGTAATACGATTTTATACCTGCTGTTTACAAGCCCTGTGTGGGGCTACAAATCACAGGTGAGAGAGAGAGATAGACATAGAGACAGTGAGTGAGTGAGAGAGAGAGAGAGAGAGAGAGCAGCGCTCAAAAAGCCACTGAAGAACAGCTTTGAAAAAATTAATAAAATCAATAACTTCTCATGTTTCAGTACAATGTGTACACCAGACTTCATTCTTCAGGATGGATCCTGCTCCATTGCCACCATCACTGTTCTCAACATCAGAACCATATTAATATTTACTGTATTATTGTTATTCCAAATCAGAACCAGCATCTCAATTTGTTGACTTTTTTGTATAAATCATTTTGTTTCAACTTCACATTCTTACTTTCAGGACCCTACGTATGTATCAAATAAGATGGAAGACCTCAGGAATATCAGGGACTGTTTTTTGGTTGCTATGGATGTTGAGTCTCCTTATACAAAGGACTGTAGATGAAGGACTTGAAGCTTTGGACAACTTCCTGTGGTGAGCAGTATGCGCCCTACACATTTTATTTAGCAATGATGAATATGAATATAATCTTTCTGAAATAAACTTTTATTAATTTGAGAATTACATAAGGATCATGAATGCAATCTCCATACCTCTATTTTTAGAGAAAACACTGACCGTAATTTTGAGAGCTGCAACATATAGGTCCAGCACATTTTTATTTTAATTCTTCCTGCCATCTTAAAATAAAGGCTTTTAACCTCACCATTAAGAGTGCCTTGCACTCCCACTTATTTGCCAGTTTACCTTCTCATATTTTTGACTGGCAAACTTAATCCTCCTTCTTGATATAGGCTATTTGCACTTCCTCCTCTTTGCAAACAGCACCTTTTTGGCTACTATTTGGTTACCTTGCAGCATTCCTTCTCCAACTTCACATTGCTGTTTGTGAAATGCTCCCAGCTTGCCTAAAAATGTAGTTGGTCAGTGTGCACAAAATTGTCTTTTCATTCAGGTACTTCACAACAAAGATTAACTGGGCAAGTGAGCATTGTACACTTTGGTTATTTGTCCAGTTTTGAAGCATCCCCAAGCCTTTGCCAGAGAGAAAAGAAAAAATAAGAGGTATCACCATCATGTGCTCTACCAGGGTGCAGCTTTGTTCACTCTTTCAAACACAGACAGACAGACACCCAAAATCACAGCAACAGCAGTGAATCATTATTTTTGTGTGCTCATTTTAGGGCGTTTTGTGCGAATCACATTTTGTCCTTTCGCACATCTGCATGTATTGAGAAGTACTTCAGGAGTGGCGCACTGCTCTAGGGAACGGACGCCACTTCCACTCACCCTGACCAAGGTCCCTGCCAGAATGGGTTTTTTGAGAATGGCAACCAAACAAAAACCTTTCCTATACATAACCACACTACTGTCCGTTGGTCTGCGCCTGGTTAATATGGGCGTACCTTCCTACATGCACTTTTGGAATGACATTGAAGCCCAACCACACCATTGACTGAATCCTGAGCACATCAGGTTAAGGGCCAGGTTCCACCACCACTATGGGGGGGGGGGGGGGGGTAGGATTTTAAACTCATAAATTCTGTGCTAATGAGTCAGCCTCCAGTGCCACTCCTCTGCTCAAAAATGTAGGTCAGCGCCATCTTACGTGCTAATCCTGGATGGCCGCGCCGGGGTGTGTACTGAGGAGGGGTCACGGTAAGGCCTCGTCCAGTTGTCCGAACCCAGAGGTAATTGCCGTTTGAGTGTGGGGGAACATGAGCGTGCACCAACGCATGTTTGGGTATGTGTCTACACACACACACAAAGTGATTGCATATATATATGTGACAGCATGCATGATATAACGCGTGTCCATGCGTCCCCTTAATGTGTTCACTCAGGTAGGATCTTCCGCATCAGTGCTGCCGTTATGGACACGTGCAAGACCGAGATTACTGCACTGTACTCTGGACTTGAGGGTAGGCTGCACAGTTACACACGGTCCCTTACTTTGCACCTATCCAACACAGTCCCTTACTCTGAATGCATTCATTATTGTGCAAGGATGTTTGACCGCTCCAGAGTGCCTGTTAAACAAAAGCCTCATCTGAAGTCCATCAAAATACTGCATGTGTGACACAGACTGGCTGACGGTTTTTCTTTTTTTTCTGAAGGGGAGGGGAGTGAAGTGCACTGCCACAGTAAACATGAAATGGTTTCATGTTCCCAGCGTACCTTACATTGATGTTATCAAAAATGACTATACATTAACAACACTGATCTCCACTATTTATTACTAATTTCTATATTTTATGTTTTTTTAATTTTATATAATGATAGTTGAACTATCCCGCAGTACAAGAAGTACTCGAATAATCCCAACAGATCCAGTCAGCGTTAACGCGTATTTAGTAGGCCTATTTTACTCCGCTCAACCCACGGGTATCTGGTGCGGCAGCGTCAAAAAAAGACCAAACAGCCAAAACACTGAGGTTGCACTAATAGGATCTCCTTGTCTGCACATCTAGTTTCGAATAATAAACGTCCAACTTGCTGAGAAATAGAACGAGGTCATGTTCTGAAAAGAGAACGCTTTATCGGCGCGCCAGACGTGGTTGAACACGAGACGGCGATGCTCCGGGGACGAGCTGAATGCAGCGGCGTTTCAATAAGACCTCGTATTTCCGTCCAAGGTTTGAACAAAAGCCGTCTCACGTCACCAGCCCTGCATCTGCCCCTTTCAGCCAACCCAAAGTCCCGTTTGAACTAGTCGGCTGCGGGAGAGCCGTGACCGAGGAGCTATGGTATGCGAACCTTACAGTACAAACTACAGACGCCGAAAATCAACGTGCAACACTACGTTTCTTCTCAGATCTTAAGAAATGGATAGCGCATAGTTTTGAAAGCTCCTTTTACCCATAATGTATGCACACGCATGTCAACAAATTTGAAATTTGAACACATCTCATATCGAGTAACTGAACTACACTGTTAGCAACAGGAACAGGAAGAAAACACCACAGAGCTCTGTGGGTCCTTTATATAGTTTAATTGTGTACTTGTCCTGAATAACTAAGATTAAAAAACGTTGAATATTTAAAAGCTGTGTGATTTTAGAATTATGGTTAATAAATAAATGCTACGAAAACGTTTTATTATTTTTTTAATAAAAATTAATCGTCTCGAAGATAAAAGGCCGGTTTGGAAAATCTGGGAGGCCCCGATGCAAAGAAGAAAAATAGGCTACGAGTGAACGGTGTTCATTCGGGTTCCATGTGCTCCGGTTGACGTTAGAAGTAAATCTGTGCTTTAGGGATAGGCGATAAATCCAGGGTGAGGTTTTACTTTGCGTCCGCGTAGGCTACTTGGCTAAACAAGTAGCGATGTTTTTCACTTTGGTTTCAGCACGGCAATAAAGCGGCAGCTCACTGTCAAAGCCACACTCAAGACATTCGTCAGTGCACAACTGCTGGTGGAGTCTGGACAGTGGCAGCACAAACGTGCCACTCATTCTGTGGGAAAAATGCCGACGCGAAAAATCGTTAATGATCCACGGATGATAAATATAGGCTGAATAAAGCATGGAATTACACATAACCTGTATGCATGAAACTGTGCTGTGCACAGAAAAACGGAGCTGGATGTTTAATAGGACACACAGGCACACAAAAAGCACCACCCTTCCTTGGTTGAATAATTTATCTGCTTGAGTGGTGCAAGTTGTTTCCGTGGAAACTGGACGGCCTTGGAGCTGAAGCACGCACCCCTCTCTTCTCCTAATTTAACTTGGCTTATTAAAAATTAGTGCTCTCAAAACTCCAATTAGTCCTGGCTGGTCAGGGGAAAAGGCATTTAAAACAGCAGTTTGAATAAATACGTAACACACTCCACTGTCTGATATTTGAAAAGGTCCAAGGCTGAAATGCCCAATTCAGTTTTAAGCCACAGGCTGCTTAAGTTTCTGCATTTACAGGGACAGCACCTAAACCCAGCCCTTCCAAAACTGTGGGATTGTGGGATACTAGGTTGTAAGAGTGTGTGCACCAACAGAGGAAAGGATGGACAGATTCTCTTCTCACATCAAACACAGAAACTCTTTCAGACTGACGCTGCCACATACTCAGATGGTTGTACAGACACTATTTCTCACAAAACACAGACAGGTTATGAATTTAAAAATAACTGTAAAAGTGACAGTCAGCAGGGGGTATATAACAAAGCCTGACAGACTATTTAATAATGTGGACCAAAAAAAAAAAAAAGCCAACAGAGACAAAATAATCACAAAGCCTACTGCAGTAATATGAGACATGTCAGATGTGTCCATTACACAGATTACAGCAATGAGGATCAGCCAAACTGAATGCTGAAGTTTTTTCCCCCCATGTTGGCAAATAGAGTTGCTGCTCTTAACAAGAACAATGAAATAACCGCTTTACTCAACTAGAAGAGTGCACTCAGTAGAGTCAGGATCTCCCCCAGGTTAGCTTTGCTGATCCAACAATAGAGGCTGCACAATCAATGCAACCAGACAAATACAATACCTACCAGTTTTTACCATGTGCCACTGAAAATCCCAAAAACGCCGATTCAGTGAAGTAACGCGAAAAGGTGGTGACATGTTAGCTAATTTCATTCATATCAGCCACGATGTGTTAGACAGAGCTAACGTTGACGTTATACTCTTGCACTTTCGTTTCAAATCTGGACAGGAACAATTCCAAAAGACCAGCGATGTAAAATATCAATTTCAGTGTGAAAATGCCAACAAAATAATTGCCACAGCTTCAAACATTAACGTCCATTTTAACGTTGAAATTGACTTTTTACATTGCTGGTCTTTCATTCCAAACGGAAGCAGTTGTTGATCACTTGCGGCCCCTACCGGCCGGTTAGGAGGAGCGAGGAGTTAGCACTCAATGTATTTCAATGGACAATTATGGAAATTAATTCAAATAAAATACTTGTCGTTGACCGATTTGCAAAATATTCGAGAATTCAGGTCCTTGGCCTGCTGTCAGCATGCACAACAAGTATTAGGCTGATCGACCCAGTAGTATGCGAGATTAGCTGCAGATAGATACACACACGCACACACACGCGACCAAACGCATAATCCCCTCCAGGCTCTCACCTGGCGGAGATAATGACAGGAAAGTGGCCATGCTACATATCCACAGTCCTGCTATTTGACATCATTTTATTTTTCCTCAATGCCTGATTACCCTTACAACTATGTGCATGTGTTCCCATAAGATACCCATCTGTACAGCTTCCCTTTATTTAGACATTGCTCATTAGCAAAGCGCTTACACAGCGGCCCTTTGAAGTAAAGAATCTTTAACCCATGTCCACCGCTAGTCTGTACACCCATCTTTCCCTGTGTGACAGCTCAGGGCAATTGGGTACGTTTCAAGTACAACAGGTGCAGAAGATCGCAGGTGACTGAGAAGCAAGGTTAAACACAATCTTGGGGACTCAAAGCCACTGTCCCTGAGCATGGCCTTAGGGGACAACCAGCTACAAATTCTATGGAGTTCCTGGTCTTTCAGGAACTCATAAAATTACTAAAAAGGTAGATTGTGGTAGAGCTAATCCTGACCCTATGCATGAGCCTCTTTCAGTGGACAGCAGAACCTTCCAGAACCAGAGAGAAACATACTTCTAATCATTTCCACTTCTGCTCTCTGTCCAGACACAGTCAATTTAAACTAGGTCTTGTTAATCACTTTCTGAATCATAAATACTTTAGTAAAAACTCTCTCTTAATATCCTGGCTGAAATTAAACTCAGATTAGAGACTGAAATGCTCAGAGTCCCTCTTCAAATGTAATTTGTTTAAAGACCTTTAACCAGGGTTCCAGCTTTACTGTGGAACAGCATATGATGAAGCAGTCTTGTTCAAGCTCTAGAGTGGTATAATGAGCCAGCCTGGTTCTAGCTCTACAGTAGGAAAGGGTATAATGAACCAGCCTGGTGCCACCTATACTGTAAGAAAGGGTATAATGAGCCAGTTTGGTGCCAGCTATACTGTAGGAAAGGGTATAATGTGCAGGCCGGGTTCCAGCTGTACTGTAGGAAATGGTATAATGAGCCAGTCTAGTGCCCGCTATACTGTAGGGAAGAGTATAATGAACCAGCTCTTTACAAAGACAGGTGGAAATGCCGTTTACACACACCTTCAAGGCGTGGTCACTGCTGGACAATTCCAGACTCCTGGACTGTGGGCCCTGGACAAGAGGCTCCCTGAGTGTGTGGGGCCCAAAAGGGCAGGCTTCCACCCCTGCCATTCCTCTCCATACCACCATACTTAAAAATCTCTCCCTCATTTTCATGATGGAGGGTGGGGGGTTGAGGTCAATCAAAGGAATTGTGCTGATGATTTGTGACTAGGGTTTATTTATTTTGTTGCCGTTTTTGGTTTGACACTGTATATTGTTTTTTTAACTTTTATTTTATTTCGATCTTTATTCCTGCATAACGAATGGACTATTCTAAGACGTTCTAATACAAGGGGCATCAAAGCAATGCAAGATTGAATCCAAAGATACATAAGCACATCAGATTAACACACGCACTCACTCACTCTCTCTCACTCACTTTCTCTCCCTTCCCCTCTCCCTTCACCCAAACACTGCCAGAATACCTACTCATTTAATCAAGGCCTTCGTCCTTTATTTTAAATCTTTATCCGACCGGCTGAAATCCGAGGTACAAAAGCCAAGCCTCTTCGCAAAGTAGCATCGGATGAGAAGAGTACCCCTTCTTTACCCAGCTCGCCAGGCCCTCAGCACAGTTGTTAAAATGAGAACAGGAAAAAAAAATAATAAAAAAGGGAGAAAGAGAGAAAGAAAGAGAAAGAAAGAAAAATGGCGACGCACCACACATTTTGCTGTCCAACCTAAAATGGCTGACATCACAGCCTCTTACCCACTGAAGCACCACTATGCCAAACTCCTGCAGGGCCTGGGGGGGCAGCCCGCCCCCTTTCTTTTCTTCTACTTCAGTGAAGGGTTTTGCACTGAAATTACAGCTGGGGTGTATGTGTGTGTGTGTGTGTGTGTGTGTGGGTGCGCGCGCGCGTGTGTGTGTTTGCGTGTGTGGGGGGGCAAATACTGTGCAAGAACAACACCCACCCCTCATTCAAATTAAAACTGCAGAGATAAATGACAGAGTGAAAGTTAAGCTACAAAAAAAGAAATAAGACTGAAAAGCGAACACACAGATTAAACATTCTCACAAATACAAAGCTCGGTCACACCATTGATCAGGCGTGCCTTCGTGATGCTGTTCTTGACTGCCGGGAAAGGGATCTAGTTGGCATTAAATGGCCGGGATTCTGCAAAATTCTACTCTGTCCGTGTCGACCCAGAGTAAAGACTACACAAAAAAGATGACAAAGGACAAATTCCTCAGAACTAACTCACGGTGTGTGGACTTTACCAATGTAAAGGCAAACTTTGTGACTATGATCTCTAAGACACAGAATGCCCTCCAGTCTCTGGGGCTTTGGGGCTGTTGCCATGCATGCAAACAGGCTTGGCTGTTGCCACAAACTGCACTGTGCATTACTCTGGTTCTGGGCATATGCAGATAAAAGGCAAGCAGACCTGGCCATCTTCCTTTACCTCAAAAAAGAAGCAAGGAGGAACATGTTCTTTGGGAAACGGTGTCCAAAGCCCAGTGGAACTCAGCCTGCCTTTCAATACCCCTCCCACCCCCCACCCCCCAAAAAAACAACCTGTGCACAGTAAAGCAAGGCAAAATTAAGAACTCCAAATGGGGCGGGGAGGGGGTGGGTGGTTACTGCGCCTTGGGCAGGGGTGTATAGTGGCAGATCCGTCATGGCTATCTCATAAGAGAAGAAGGGGGACCGGATCACTACATACATATATGCGTGTTGCACAGTAGCGTCGAGTTGGCTTAGTGCCAAGCGCGATTGCAGGAGCTCCAATGGTTTTTTTAATTTTTTTTTTTAAACATTCACAAAAGGCGGCAACGGTTCTTGGAAAAATGTTAGAGACTTGGGGAAACTCGTATTCGGAAAATTCACATACTGTGATTCATATTTTTGTTGCAACCTCCAAAATAACCCAGGTACAGAACTACTGTTAATCTTCGACACCAATACTTTAAAAAGCTATTGGAGGAGATTGATTTTATAACACTGAGCTCTCAGGGTTCACTGCATGGCTGAGAGTAAAGCTGCGAATATCCACCCGCTTCGGGAAACTATGTGTTCTCATGAATGTTACCGCTGGTTTCCCGGAACACAAAATCAAATCAACCATACCAGACGCTAAAGCTATTTATCATAAACTTCAGAGATGTCTTCGGTATTTAAAAAAAATTCCAACAAAAACGCTGGTCAAGTACCTATACCAGCAGAATGCATCGCACAAAATAAGAGAAGCGTGGGATTTGGTATCCGAAGGATCAGAAGACATTGTGGCGAAAGTAAAGCCGTTACATTAACTAACGGTTACAAGATTGTAAGTAAAAAGGGTCACTCCGCACCTTCAAGTTGGTACACAAAATCGCTTGCTAGAGGCTTTGGGTTTTATCGACACGGTCGGGCTACCTAGTTCAGTAATCACCATTCTGCTCCAAATCACCCCGCCGTACCAAATGTTTATTTCTGAAATCTACTGAACATAAAATCTATTGAACATAAAGACAATTTACATTCAATTCCGGGGATGCAGGACTGGTCGGGGACCCCTCTGACGTTAAAAATGAAATTTTGTAACCACTGAAACAGCACGAGGCGGTGTGCAACAAAGCAAATAGAAGCCTGTGTAAATTCGTGAAACTGTAACAAAACTGGTACGTTAACCCTTTCCTGGCAGATTCCACTACCAAGTCACTTGCTTCTGGACTTGTTGGCTAGTCTTGATGGCACTGCGATATATCTCAAGAACAGGGAAAGACTACTCGCCTCCCCCAAATTTTTTACTCCGCGCCCCCCAACTACTGTCGCCATTTTATACATTGGCGACTTCATGTAAACTGCCCTGTCTGTCTGCTGCGTCGTATAGGTAAACAGGATAGGGCAGCTAGCTGGCCAAGCAGCTAAAGCAACTTTGAGAAGAGACGCAGTCGCTACACAATGTGGGCACACGGAATGAACAACTAGAAAAGTACGCTTACCTTGTAGCTAGATGATCTGGGACCGAAAATGTTTTAAACCATCCACAATAAATATGCATGTAAATAACATCAGTAAGAAACTCCAATCAATGCCTGTTGCGACCAGAAAGTCGAACCTGTTTCTCCGACTGCGCCGGCTGCACTGGTATAAACTCGGCAGTGACCACAACCAGTACAATGGCCCCTTTGGTCTTGTTTATGTCGAGTCGACATGACCAGCCGAACGAGAACGGAAAAGATATACGGCGTGCGTATCCAGGACCACGTGATCCAAAGCGTCACCGCCAGTGAAAGCTTGTGTGGGCTTGGGACGCGTTTCAGCACTCCCACCACAATAGCACCACTTCCAGTGGTTATCACTTTCTCGTGTCTTTTCGTTTGGATATCGGGGTACTAATGGCCGTTAGCGTTGTGCCGCAGTCAACCTGTGATTAAGCCATACCGCTACAGATACCACTTTTTTTGCTATTGTCTTTGAATGACTGTTTCAGTTTCAACCGCTTACAATAGTGGTCGTCCTGTGGTCATGTCACGCAAACACATCCCAGATGTACATAGTTTGACGTCACGGGGGGGGGGGGGGGGGGGGGGTGTTCCCTTCTATCTTAAAATGTACGACATGATGAATACAATAAACACAGCAGTCCTCCTTTCGCTACATTATGCCACATTATTACGTTAATATTTTCGTATGTCCGTAGGCTATTAATGTAGCCTACGAAAGCGATTAGCGTTTGCCTTGTTACTGACAAATGGGAGCTGAAAACGCACACAATCATTTCATCCCATCCCTCTTGTCTGTCTCGTTGGTAAAAACTAATAGATGGATGTTTTAA
This sequence comes from Anguilla anguilla, assembly GCF_013347855.1. Taxonomy (NCBI): domain Eukaryota; kingdom Metazoa; phylum Chordata; class Actinopteri; order Anguilliformes; family Anguillidae; genus Anguilla; species Anguilla anguilla. The sequence continues at coordinate 19,360,385 of NC_049213.1, forward strand.
GGTATCTATGGTGCTTTTTTAGCACTCGTTTCATTGCTTTACCGCATTTTAAGTGAAGACAGGTAGCCAACCTCAAAATAATTATGTCTTGCCAATAGTTCTGAAATCCCGATAGTCTACATTCCGTTTCCGTTTGGTGCAAGGGGTTTCTCAATTGATTCATTTCCTAATATTTATGTAGAGGGAGCTGTCCCGCGCAATAGGCAACTTTTATTTAAGCTTATCATCCTGGAAACGAAGGCGCCGCAATTTCGGAAATAGTCGAATATAGGCCTTCTCACTAGCTGTTTCGTAACGCATGTAAAATGTTTTAGTTGTGGCCAATTCAGAACTTTCAGTCGCTATCATTTTCCCTATTAGACAATCTGATAATTAATCATGTGCCTCTGCATATATAGGCATATATATTGGCGTAACAGGTCCTTCAATTTAAACTGATGTCGACAGCATACATGACAATGGTATTTCGCAGCCACCAAATTGGAGCGTATTAAGTAATAATCGCACATTGTGCCCAAGCGCACACACACAGAGATCTGGTCGAGAGCGGGAAGGTCAATCGGGGTAAGAGATTCTCCACGTTTATCCATAAAACAAAACATTCAATATTCCGACTCAGGGTGGCGCTGTTACGTTTCCAAGCTTTTATGTTTCAAGGGCAAGAGTAGCGATAAATACCAACGGAATCTAAGAATGAACACTTATTGTTGGATGAGAGCACGAACAGCGTGTTTTCTGATTGGCTGTTAGGCCTACGTGAGGTTGGGCCCCAGTTATCGTCCGTGCAATGCACACAATCACGTTGCTATTGGCTGCCACTCTATGGTAAAATCACTGCGAATATGAGCTAGCATATATTATTTCTGCAGTTTTAAGAAACAACGGAAATAACAAGAAACGGAAGAAGACAAACAGCGGATCAGCCAGCAATGTTTTTCATGATTTGAAAAGGAGAATTTTGTAGGTCTATTATGCCATAAGAACAGTTCTTAGCGGGGAGAGAAGCAGTCGCCGTGGAGGACAGCCTTCAAGACCTATGCCTCGTGGAAAGACCAGGTATTTAAGTATCAATTCTGTTTCTTTGGGTTCACCGTCCTGATTGGGTTTACAGGGGAGTCAACGATGTCATTATCACCGGCAGGATCCGGGATATGACAGAGACCCTGTTTATACTTGGTTTTAAAATGCGTCTTGGGCGATCGGATCACAAGTGGACAGCGCTAAATACAAGTGTAAACGACCACCAAGACGCATTGTAACCCGATCACTCAAACCATTTGCCGAGGTTATTTGGGACGCATTTGACCACTTTTGTGGTGTAAACGCTAATGCGTCCTGATGCGTTCCCGACAAGGACGTAACAGGAAAATACGTCATCAATGCATGAGCTTGGCAGGACTTTGTAAAAAAACAGGACTTTGTCCTGCCAAGCTCAACAGTTGGAATAGCCCGTACATGTATATTAGTTTTTGAAACATTTTTTTTTTGAAACAGTTTTCTTAGCTAGCCCGTGCGAAACAAATCTGGTGCTTGTCTGGCGACAGACTAGTCTCTACTTTTGACCTTCTAGCGGAAGTGACGTAGGCAGTAACGAAATCTGAACACAAGTGGTCAGCTGGACACCTTGGAGACGCATGATAGACACAGGTGTGAACAGCGATATGTCTCGGCTGTCCACTTGTGTTCAGATCACCGAAACGCATTTTTAAAACCAAGTGAAACAGGGTCACAAGGCAGCAGAGTAAATTCATTTCCAAAGGAGCCCGCTCTGACGTTGAGCAAGCGGTTATGTAGGCTATCCTACATCAAGGAGTTTCGATTCATCTATCCGGAGCTGCTAAATGTTTTATTTTTATCACTTGATTTTGAAACCGTAAATATACAGATAGCCATCTGTGTGTCAGCATTTAAATAAGAATGGCCAATGGCTACATCTCGCATAGCTAAGTTACACTTTGTTTTCACAGTTATGTGAAAGATATTCTCAAGTAACCGCTGATTTACATGTATGCAGTCATGGGGTAATCGTCCTCAACATAACAAATTACAGATATGTGCAGTGTCAGAAATAAAATGTATTTTTGAGTTTCACTCCGATTTCTGTGTCTGTGTTTTATTAATCATGTTTATGTAGGCTATTATTATTATTCTGTAGGCTATTAATTTTTAGATGTCATGTATTGCTGGGTGTGTTCTGGGCATAGCTATGTGAGTAGGCATTGGGATTTTTTTGTACGTGCTGCGCCTGCATATATTCAGAAGGTATCGTCTCCTGGGTTACCAGTATTCTAGAGTGCCCTGTGAAGGAGAGGCCCTTCACTAGTTTGTTAATTGTTTAATTGATTCAATTTAATTTTAATTGATTGTGTATTTATTGTTTAATTGATTATTTAATTGTTTAATTTAATTTGTGATTGTAACCAGGTGCAACTGATTGGCTCAACTATTTAAGAGTGTCAGTAGGGAGAGGGGGGAAGGAAGGTGAGCCACTAACATGTGTACTGCTGGTGTTTTTAAAATAAATTATTAGTCCTTTTTACAAGTCTTGCTTTACTCAGTTGTTTAAGTCTTTTTTTACATTTGGGGTCAGAAGTGGGATTTAGGCCCTATCCCTGTGGGGTGACCTGCTTTTAAAAGATTTTTATACTGAGCTGTTATACCGAGAAGCAGGGCGCTGCATTTCACATCGAGGTGTTCCGAGGGAGGATCCAGGTGGGGCTGAAGATGGACCAGGGAGACTCCAGACAGAGCAATGATTGGGTGGGGAGCTGTGGCTGCCTCTGTCGGAACAGGTAATGGTCTGGAGTCCTGTGGGACAGTAACTCTGAAAACCAGTATGAGGAGCCCATAGCCCAATGGGAGGTGGTGTCCTGGCCCTGCAGAATGATTGATGCCAGAGGGAGGAGCTACCAGGTGTCCCTAATCAGAGGGCTATCCTCGACAATCTGGGAGGAGCTACCCAGTTTTTTTTTATTTTTTATTTTTTATTTTATTTTTTTTTTTTTCTTCCTCCTCCTTATGGACAATTCTTGGTGGAATGCAATGTTTTAAATTGACTGCTTGGGAAGCACCTGCCCCTCTTGCAAACCAGTTTGCAAGACTGGAGAGGGGGGAGGAAATGTGAAGGAGTGGCCCTTCACTAGTTTAATTGTTTAATTGATTCAGTTTAATTACTAATTAGTTGTTTAATGTAACTTGATTGTAACCAGGTGCAACTGATTAGCTCAACTATTTGAGTCAGTAGGAACAGGGGGAGAGAAGGTGAGCCATGTCTATCATTTGTACTGCTGGTGTTTAAAATAAATGCATCGAAGTCTTGTTACTCTGGTTTTTAAGCCTTCACCTGCCCTATTTGCCTTCTTGCAAACACTACTCCGTATGTTGCTTCTACCACATGTTCATGCATTTCTGCATTGATATCACTCACAACAGTTTTGCATTTTTCAAGGTGGTACACATCTAAATGTAATTCACAAATGGATTGTTTAACACAGTGTCAAACTCGTGCCATGGAGGGCCGTGTGTATGCAGGTTTTCATTCCAACCAATTAATGCTGCCTTAATTGAGTCCAATTACTCATTCAGCCATATGTGTTTAACTGCACAGAATAAGAATTATTTAGACAATGCGGGTCACCATAGAGGTCGGGTCACCGTTGTGCACAAACCTGCATCCCTAATTCAGCAAATAATTTAACTAATTATATAATCAAGATCTGAGGCTGGAATGAAAACCTGCATCCACACGGCCCTCCATGGCACGAGTTTGACACCACTGGTTTAACACATGACCACAGAATCTTGAAGGGAACATCTTTGTGTAAAACTAAAAGTAGGATTGTATATTCCATATTTAGTTGCAGATAGTGATAGAATGACGTGGTATAATTACACAATTATTTTGCTATTCAGTGAGCAGTGGTTTTTCCCAGCTGTATTGGCCTACCTTCAGGCTACTGTTGGCTTCATCTTGCTATGACCGAATACAAATTTTTGGTGGTGAAAGAATATTTTTATGAACTCCCAGATGGATGCTATTTTCCAGTGTCACAGTAGTTGCCACTGCTCCCTTGTTCCACAATCGGTTTTCTATTTCTGATACTGTTTTTAAATGTATTTAAATTGTATATATTGGAAATCTCAAGACTGCAATAATGAGTCCTCCTTGACAGAACTATGGAATGGGAAAACAAAATTGGAATGGGGGACAATTTGCATGGCAGATCTTTAATCTGATTGGTTATCCTGCTATGCTCTCCATCGCTTTTGGTTGCTTCACAGGCTAGCCTTGCGGCGCCAGCAATCTCAAAAGACCTTGCTGAGGCAACCCGTTTTATTTTAATTGTGATGTAAAATGAGTGTCGTATTTCTGTGTAATGTTCATTTTGAGTATGTGAAAAGTTCCTGGATGTATACTAGTTCACAATGTTTCTTGCAACTGTGTTTGTGTATGTATATACATATTTTGGGTGAACTGCCCCTTTAAATTGCTTATCCTTTCCTTTAGCTTCTCTAATGTATTGACCAATATTTGAGATTGTGACCACGTTGCCATCAATTTCATGTTAAATCTTTTTGCCTCAATTAAATTTTCAGCCTTCAACATTTTATAACACCTTGAAGCAGACTATACAGAGCTTGGTAAACCAACAAAATGTTTCAATTACATTACTACAGTTTAACATAATAGAGCTCTGTATTGCAAATGCACAGTTCTAAGGTTGAATGCATTTCCAAATGTCATACAAGTACATACAATATCATACAATTAGGTACATTGACTTTCTATGACTAAGTTCCCATTTCTTCAAATGATTTTAAGTTGCAAACCTCATCAGCAGCAAGGATAGAAAGGCCAGATTTGTATTTTTTGCTAAAGGAGCTCTGGAACAAAATTATATTATGAGATGTATTATTTATGAGACCAAAATAAACCTTTACCAAAGTGAAGGAAAGATGGAAGTGTGGAGAATGGAAGGAACAGCCTGTGATCCAAAAAACCCTCCCTCATCTGTGAAATATGGAGAATGTAGTGTCATGGCTTGGGCATGTATGGCTGCTTCAGGAACAGGCTCAGTCATCTTTATTGAGGATGGCTGTAGTAGGATGAATTCAGAAGTGAACAGATTTTGTCTGGCTATACATAGAGAAATTCTTACAATGTCATGGGCCAGTGCTGCCCCCAGCGGCAAGACATTAACCCCAAATGCACTGCCTATGCAACAAAAGCATCAATGGGAAAAAGTGGAAAGTATTGGAATGGCTATGTCAGTCACCTGATTTAAGTCCAATTGAACCTGCATTTCACTTGCTGAAGAGCAGACCCAAGACAGAAACCCTCCTAAGGGTCAACTGCAAGGGACTGCAGTGAAGACCTGGAAAATCATTTCCAAAGAAGATACCAAACAATTTGTCAATGGGTCATTGACAAGATGCAGTTATTGCATTTAAGGGCTATGCAACTAACATTTAGACTAAATTTTAACTCACTTTTGTGTAGTAACGTAACACAAAAACGGCTGTTTCTGTAAAAAAAGAAATAGTACAACATATACTCGTGAACACGAAGCAACTAAACCTGTTTGTACTTTTTTTGGTCATATCTATCATTTGATCTCAAATCTGAACGCCTTAAGTATGTAGAAAAAATGGCTAACTTCACTGTTCCCACCCATGTATCTGCAATATATGCAGATTTACAGTTTAAACTTGTTCACGCTGATAAATTGCATATTAGCTCGTCGGAGGAAAAGCGCAAACAACGATGTAGTCTAGCCATGACAGGGAAATAAAGAACAATAATGAAATATTTGAAAACAGTATTGCGTCATATAACGCCTTACCTGAGTATTATACGTTAAACTGAAAATACAACGAGTTATTTCAGGTAAGGCAAACCCACCGATATTCGGCAAACTAAAGGAGGAGCCCTGGTTTGTTTGCATCCAAATTCAAACTGTGGCCCAATAAGATTCGCCGGTGTGCGGACGGGGCGGTCGCAGGCGTGGCAGATTCATCCTGTCAGTTTTATGTCAGCCAATACGGACTACCCGTGTGACGGTGCTGAATGGGACGCAAAATACAAATGCTTTAGTTAGCTGCATTTTTCCTGTGTCAGAATTCATAAAACAGGATATTCTTGTGGCGTGAGGGACGCGTTTACCGGTGCAGTGCAATGGCTTTATCGCAGTGCTTGGATGATTCGCCAGGGTTAAGGGCCTTTATGCGAGGTGACATTAACATTCAGGAGCTGTACAACGAACGGCACCGGCTTGCTTTGGAGGAGCTGGTCGCAGGTGGGGTAAACGCTTACTTAGATTTCTTAAAAAAGGAGAGGATACCCAATTTTCTCTCCGACGAGGAAATTCAACGCATCAGTATCGCTGCGGTGGTGCCACGATGCGTGTCTCTGTTGGGGGAGGACACCGGGTTGGAACAATCCATGACTAGCTCGATGGATTGCTCCTCCGTCACTTACTTCCCCGAGGTGTCGGACGTTGAGCCGCCGCTTCTGGAAATAGGATGGCCGGCGTTCACCGCAGGTTCTTACCGAGGAGTCACCAGGGTTGTTGCCCACTTTCAGCCTAGCTACGGCGAGTGCATTTACAGCTGCAAGGAAGCTGCGAGAAGAATGATCAAAAGTGCAAAAGAGGTAAGAGATGAAATGGACTGAATTATGTTAATTTTTATTTTGCCTTCTAAATAAGCGAATTTATTTGCCAATTTATGGTAGCCGATTTATCTGTTTAGAATTAAAATGTGAATATTGTTTGTGTGTGTGCGCGTGAGCAGGCATTGCACAAATCTAAAAATCTATCCACAACTCAACATATGTAGCTATATCATATCACCGTAGGCTACTATTTGCTATTTCCGATAATGATATGAAGACGAATCGTTGTCTCATTTGACCACAACAGAGATCACTTGGTGTAACGTGATGGTGAGGAAGTCTGGCTTAGGTTCACAGTTTGGACACGTTGCAACGCTCGAGCAGCGTAGGCTACTTACCCTGATTGCATGCAAAAAACTATGACCTAATCGAAGAGATATGTTAAAACAATATATATATATATATATATATATATATATATATATATATATATATATATATATATAATTTGAAAAGCACCAGGAAGCTATATATCCCTATTTGAAAAAGGCAATGTACAAAGTTTAAATGTAGCTACAGTATGCGGCCACACGAGTCCTGCCCTTGATAGAATTTTCGTAGATGAGTCAGCTGAATACGTCAATCTTGTTGTTTCCTACAGAAAAACACGCCCCATTGCCCAAAAGTAAATTCCAACTCAATGTAGATAAAACTCCCTGAGGGTGAAATGTTTTGCTTGTGATCACGCACAAGTATCTGCAAGTAGTCGAGTGACGAACCGCTGAGCTGGAGTTCGCTCAACTGCCTCTCAGTACAGGGGATTCGGGGGGAGAGGGGGTCGACGGTCAGTGAAGTGAGCCCATTCGATAACTGCTGACATTCATGTGCTGTATAAAAAATAAAACGTAACTCAATTACGGTACAAAGCCCTCACTGCCAGAGCTGCGGTGCTGCAAAGGCTAACCTCAGGAATGGCAAGAACGTGTTTTAGGAAAAAAAGAAAATAAAAATAAAGCCCCCAGCAACAGAAAATGTATCCACGAACTCGCGCCAACACGCTCTTCATTTCTCAAATATAGCCATCCCAATCAGAGGCTGTAATTCACCTGAACTATAAAATATGGTGTGATTCATCACGGTGGAAGCAGAGATGGGACTGTACTTGCATCTGATTTCATTGTCATGAAGCAGGATTGCCGGGGTAGCTGGATAACTGAGTGGAGTAAAACCCAGAACAGCTCTATTTTTCATTTCGTGTTCAAGTTTTGCGAGGGTTCCGAGTTTTAGTCAGTGCAGTTATCCATCTAACTCGTAAGCAGGCAATCCTGCTTCGTGAAAAAGGGTATAGAATAGCTAAATACCAAACAAGGAAAAACAGAAAATAGCTGCACCGGCCCACTGAGTAGCTAGGCTACCATAGGATGGTCCTACGCGCTAAGGGGTGCACTCAGTGTAAGGGTCGCTATAACACTGCATAATTACTGTTACCATCTATATGGAATCATTCATGTTGCTAAAAATGGTATTGTGAATAGCTCTGACCACCTCACCTTTTTGCTTGACATTTTGCTTGAAGCACTTGAGGGTGTGTCTTCAATGGAGGTGTGGGTGGGGTTGAGGACTAAGGAGGTGTGAGTGGGGTTTACAAACACGGAGTCTACACGGAAAGGCAAAATCCTACGTAGGATAACTTTAAAGATTTCATTTAAATGTCAATGAATTGATGTCCTCAGATCTTCTGGCGCACTGTTCCAAAGACAAGGACCATAAACACTGAAGGCAGCTTCCCCATAGGTCTTGGTCTTGGCCTTTGGCACAACTAGACCTCAGGGCATCAAAGCATGTTAAAACATCTCTCAACCTAGATTTACACCCCTCTAGACGTCTAGATTCCATTTATATTAGGGCTTGTGCTCACTGGGTCATCTGCATAAATCAGTTAATCGTATTAAACCCATGCAGTTTGCCCCACTGCAGCGGTATTTTCTTTTCAGTAGAACTTAAGGCGGTAAAGTAAACTGAAACTGAACACACAAACCTAGTTAGATTTTCTTTCTTTAGTGGCTAGCTTGGTAGCAAGTGATGTTACCCTCTCTGTTTGTATTCAGTAGGAGTGGTAACCTGTGACTGGTAAACGTTGTCTGACACCCACCATGGACTGTTAGTGCCTGGCTGTTGTAGTCTTTAGTAAAGCAGGTACCTGGAGCATGCTTGGTAGTTTGGGGCTAAATCTCTGCACTAACTACAGATAGAGAGCTGGCTGAGAACTCTTGTTAATCAACAGAAAAGCTACTCTTCTGCAAGTAAAAGTTCATACTACAGTGGAATTTCCCTTTAATGGTGTAGGGTTGCAATGTAACTCTGTTTTTACACCTGTGTGTGCTACGCACTTGAATATCATAGATCTGTTTGAATTCAGGCCCTGATGGCTGAAACCACACAGGACTACAACTACATAAAAGCTCTGTAGTTGACAGGCTACCTGGGAAATGTTTGCAGGTGATCGCCGTGGTGACAGACTCCCTCACAGACCTGGACATCTTCAGGGACTTGCGGGAGGCCTGTACCCAGCGCAGGGTTCCCGTGTACATCCTGCTAGACCAATCCTGTGTCCCCTCCTTCCTGCAGATGTGCCAGAACCTCAATCTGCACCTGGATGAAATGCGGGTATGAGCAGACTCGCCTTTACTCATCTGTGCCCTCCTGTACTCACCTACATCCACCTGTGCTCATCTTCACACTGAACTGTACTCACCTACATCCACCTGTGCTCATCTTCACACTGAACTGTACTCACCTACATCCACCAATGCATCAAAGCTGACTTACACGGCTTCAATTTCACACACTCTACCTTCATGGGTGGCCTCCTTACTGCAGAAATTCAGCTTGGGTGCTTTATTCAGGTATTCAGTGGCAGTCACGTGGACACAGATACCGGACTGACCACGTGGCTGCTAGCATTTCATGATAACTTTTCACACTGCCAGTGTTGATCTACTGTATCCCAAGCAAATGTGGAACAGTCGCCTACACATCTGCACATCTGTAGATGCAGGGCTTGGGCTACATGCGAGCTCAGTGATAGGAAGCAAAAGTGCAAAGAGATCCTGCCTGCATGCAACTCTTCAGCACACCTCATTCCTTTTATTTTGTGCTGAAATGTGGGTCAACCTATGCATCAGCCTGCAGTTATCTTCACCAAGATGGGGAGGGAAACGCTGTCCGAGTTAGCAAAGAAGTGAATCTATGGGAGTAGTATGTAGGCTGTTTCCTCTTTCCATTTCTAAAGTTAAGACTTGTGAAAACCTGTATGAAAGGAGTCCTTAGAGGGAGAGAGAGTGAATGATTGTCTTGCCTCATTCATGTGCCTGAGTGCTCAGTTCTTTGGGTTAGTCCTTTTTTTGAAGTTAGCCAGTTAAGGATTACACTATATGACCCAAACTATGTAGACACCCCTTGGTCTGGGTCTGTTTTTTGTGGTTTGGGCTATGCCCTTAGTTCCAGTGAAGGCACATCTTAATGCTACAGCATACAGTCACATTCTAGATGATCCTGTGCTTCCTCAACAGTTTGGGGAAGGCCCTTTCCTATTTTAGCATGACAATGCCCCCAAGCACACAGTGTGGTCCATATATAAATGGCTATGTTGAGAACGGTGTGGAAAAACGTGACTGGCCTGCACAGAGCCCTGACCTCAACCCCATCCAAAACCTTTGGGATTCATTGGAAAGCCAACTGCGAGCCAGGGCTAATCGCCAAATTGCCCAATCAGTGCCCGACCTCACTAATCCTCTTCTGACCAAATGGAAAGAAATCCCTGCAGCAATGCACCAACATCTAGTATAAAGCTTCCCCAGAAGAAGTTGTTATGGCTGCAATAGGTGGACCAACTCCATATTAATGCTCATAATTTTAGATGAAATGTTGTTTCTTCGGTGACCACGTAGTGTATTTGTGTATGCGTCTGTCGCTTTCTGCTAGAGCTGGGCTGAAGTGTGCCTGGTGCTGCTTTTATGTGGCAATGAACCTGTGTTTTAATGCTGAATTACTCTACTGCAGCAAATGCGGGTGCGCTCCATAACTGGGGCCACCTACTTCTTACGCTCCGGAGCCAGGATCACGGGGAAGGTGCATGAGCGGTTCATGCTCATTGACGGAAACCGGGTGGCCACAGGCTCATACAGGTACGCACAATAATGACTTTAATGCTTTGAAGCAGAATTTACAACTGCAAAATGTGTGCAGCACACAGGACAGCTTCCTGGCTATTCAACCACAAAGTGCTGCCCATTAGGTGAGGTTTCAGTTTGGATAATGTGGAATGATGGGATTTAACCTGTAGGTTTCCAAAATTGAGGGTAAAGACCCCCTGGTGGGTTTGGGAATGGGTTGAGGTGCATCACCAAACATACCAGAAAATGGTAACTTACTATATATACATTATGTTCAATACATGACATTTATTTAGCAGCAAACTCTCCTGTCTTTAGGTAAATTATGAGCCTCGAGGGGCTGAATGGCCTGTTCTCATAATTATGTATCCTTATGTTCTTATAAACACAGAATATAAAAAGAACTATTGGGGGAAAAAAACTACATTTAAAAACCATGTGCCCATGCCGTATCACTCCTGCCTTTAGGTTTAACTGGACAGACGGTAAGCTGAACAGCAGTAATCTGATCGAGCTGTCGGGTCAGGTCACGGAGCACTTTGACGAGGAATTCCGCATTCTCTACGCCCAGTCGCTGCCCATCAGCGCACGGGCGAGCCACGGAAGCGCCCGGAACAGCGGCATCTACGAGCACCTCCTCCTCAAACCGCCTGCCGCGGCTCCGCCCCCCATTCCCCTGGAGCTGCAGCCCGAGCTCAGCAGGCTGACCAGCACCCCCAACCGGGTGCAGGTGCACAGCAGCGGGACTGAGGGGCGCAGCCGGAAGAGCAGCGCTCTGTCGGACTCCTCCACCCTCGGCGAGGACTGGATGGAGCAGGAGCACATGAGGGAGGTGCTGGTTGATGGGATCCCTGCTGCCATGCCCATGGACACGCTCATGGAGGGGGAGGAGCCTCCTGTGTTGGATGTCCCGGCCCCCCCCTCCTGCCACACCTCCACGCAGACCTGCACTCACACGGCCGACCACTGCATGCAGACTGACCCGGAAGCACCGCCCAAACGCCCTCGTCTGCCCTTCCCTTCCCCTGGTGCCGTTGCCCGGAGCGACGCTGGCTGCGCCCCTAACACCCAGCCACGCCTGCCCGTCCGGCAGCCGCCGCCCCCTGACGGTAACCTGCGGGACTGCTTCCACAAGCTGACCAAGGAGCGGCAGTACCATTACACCACCATCCGCACGAAGCTGGACCACATGGTGGCGCTGCTGTCCCACCGGCGCGAGCTGGTGGACCTCACCAACCTGGCACTCAGCCCACGCCTGCACCGCGCCCGCAAGGGCCAGCCGCCGGACCACTCAGCCAACCTGCCCATGGGCATAGACGGCACGCTCATGAACCCCTGGAGACGCCAGCGCTGTCTCCAGTGAGAACCGCACCCCCACACCAACGCTTGGTGACATGCTGGTGAAATGTGAAAATTCTCCCGTAAGGTCAGCGAGAATTTTCAATAGGGGCGTGTCACTAACCAAAAGCGCACAGTCATACGAAATAAGAATTTGTTCTGAATATTGGGTGAAAATAGATGTTTCTAGGAAAAAAAGGCAAGTAACCTGCAGGAAATTTTGTGTTTAAAGGATTAAAGCATTTCGTGTTATTTTTTGACTCAGGTCTGGATGGAGCCCCATCAGGTCCTTGTGTAACTGGTGTTGAGTCATTCACTAGTGCCTAACGTGACATGGAACACTGCACTGTATTTACCGTTAGCATTATTCCTCTGCCTCCTCCCAGCTTGGCTGCTGTTTAAAGGGGTGGGATTATAATGTAACTCTATCTTCCTGCTGTTACACCAGTGTGTGTGCTGTGCACTTTACTTAAACCGAACATAAACAGAACCATTTTGGTCTTGGAAAACCTAACAATGAGGTAAGCGTGCAAATGTTTTTGTTTTGTTTTTTTATCTTATTTTTATTATTTTTAAAGACTCTTTTTATTTTACATTTTATTCGACCTCCCAGGATTTTAAACCTCAAATCTAATTTCTGTATTCTGTAAATATAAGAGTGGCAGGAGAAAAGAAAGCACAAACCGTGTACTAATGGTTTAAGAGCAATGCTGTTTTGTCAACTCTGCTGTGTATTACTTCTCAACTCTGTACTATGTGTGGTGGTGCTTTATATTTTTGTTTTTTTCTTCTCTCTCTCAGTCTGTAAAGCTGCCCCTGTTCTGAGATGCTGTTCTGTACACATGGATGTTGGAATATAAAGAATTATATTGTCACACTACAAAATTTGGAACTGTTTGGCAGTGGCGAGAGACTGGTTTATAGTCTTGGGTGGGTGCAGGTTTTCGAGAGATTTTACTCATCACGTTTAATGACAAGCTTTTCCAAAAAATGTTTGTGTTTTTGGAACCGCAATCAAAATGTGTTAATTGTCATGTCATGTCTTTAAATCTCATCAGAGAGATTTTATCATGCCAAGCTTGAAAAAATTGTGATTTAAAAAAGGATAATAAAATGTATGAGTGATGACCAGGCTGTTCAGCAATCATTTAACGAAACCTTTTCAAAAGGACAGTCAATCAAGGTGGTGGGGCCACTCTTCATTAGAGACCATTGAAAACAAGGTAGACTAATAATTACTTAATTAATCTACAGGAAAATCAATCTGTTCGTTTGAGCAGTTCATCATCTGTGCGTGTGTTTTGGTGCAGGATATATTTATTGATGGAGGTTGGGCTCTCGTGATTAATTATAGCATGTATGTTGCCATTCACGTGTTACTGGTGCCTGGACGACTTGATAAAGAGAAGTGGGGTTGTTTTGCCTTGGTACAGAACAACCAGGTGTCATCACAACGGCGTGGGTGAGTTATGAGTTTAAACTTCCTCAAGGTTGCGATGGTGTCCTGCTGCACTGGCAGTGAGACACAGCAGGCAGTGAACCTGGACCTGGATCTGTGCTTCTTAACTTTGTACACTGTGACCCCGGAGCTGCATAGACATTGGCCCAACCTTGCCTGCAGTGCTGTTGAGCAGCTGCAGGTGTAACATCAGGCTTCACACCTGTGCCAACATGAGTAAAGAGGATTCCTCTGCATCCTTAGTCTTGCATCCCAAATCACTGGATAGCTTCCAGCCCCCCCCAACACCGCGCAACCCTGACCAGGACAAGTGGTATAGATAATGGATGAATGGATGGATCTCAAATCACCCATCCGTTTCATCTGAATCGCACACAATCCTGGGGATTCATGCAATGTTCACTAACGAACAGAAGTAAGTGCATGTTGTTACAGATCTACTCTATTGAGCCATGACACTACCTCCTCCAGGTTTCACGGATGATCTAGTATGCTTTGGATCACGGGCTGTTCCTTCCTTCCTATCTTTTAGCCATCCATTGCTTTGGTGAAGGTTTATTTTGGTCTCATCAGTCCATAATACTTTGTTCCAGAACTCTTCAGCCCCATCTCTGTATTATTTTTGGCAAATTCTAATCTGGCTTTTGAATTCTTGTTGCTGATAAGAGGTTTGCATCTCGCAGCGTGGCCTGTATAATTCTGCTATTGAAGCCTTCTACGTGTGGTGGCTTGTGGCATTTATACCCCTGCTCCCTGGAGCCTGCTGGTGATGTCACTGACCGTTGTTTCAGGGTTTCTCTTCACAGTTCTTAGGATTCATCAACTGCATTTGTCCTCTTTGGCCAAACTGTACAGTGTTTATTTTTCAGCTTTTCAAATTAGTTGTTTTTCAGCCATAGTTAGTCCTCCGGTCTTCCTGATGGTGTATGCCTCTGACTCCAAATGCAATCTCCATAGATGAAAACAAAGGCTAAAGCCAAGACTATGTGTGAACAATACATGCAAAGAGAAACACCTGAGCAACAGTTAACACTTATGAGTCATCCAATGTAAATTTACACTGCTGAAAATGTGGGAACTCAACTCAACAACAGCTGTTTCTGTAAAATGACAAAACATACACATGGTACTAGATAAAATGAAAACCTGATTGTATGTACTTTTGTCTCATTAATATTTTGATCTCAAATCCAAATGCCTTACCAAAAAGAATACATTTCACTCTACCATTCCCATACTTCGGGAGGGCGCTGTATGTATTGTGTACAGGGGACTGCCGTTTGAGGGGCGGTATGTCTTGTTGCCTCTATCCACTGGTTAACTGGGGGTATTGCACATCACTCCATGGGAAGAGTGCAGGTGAATTCTCTCGCTGTGAGTACCAGTTTGGGTAAGGGTGGATAGTGGGTGCAGAGAAAGATAACCAGAGGAGAAGAGACCTGTTTTTGGTGCAGACCTTTTTTTAGGCGGATTACCTGAATGGAGCTTGAGCTCCTGCACTGGAATTGGACTAAGACTTCAGTCTGTTGGTTGTGGATTTTGTTCATGGAGTGATAAACAGCTTAGCTGGCCACTTACGATGAGGGCAAAGTTGAAGAGGAAGCAGCCTCTGAAACAGGGTTATACATTATTCTTCATATGTGAATTTTGCACTTTCTATGAATCCCTATGCAGAGTTAACCTTCCAGTCCATTTTTTAGATTCCTTCAAACCCCAAAAATAAATGCTTCCTTTGTTCAACCCTGTCTGTTTGTGTTTTAGCTTGTATTTTTATTGCACAACCGCAGTCTTTTGCACTATGGCTCTCCCCAGCCCCAGGCACCCTCAGCCAGCAGAGGGCGCTTTCTACCCAGCTTTCCCAGTACTGCGAGCACGTCATTTCCTGATCTGTGTGCTGATCTGTGTGTTTAACATGGTGTTTTCTGAGAAAATAAGAACAAAATAATAAAGCTGAAAAAATGGAAAGAGGTCATCCAAAAGTTAGATTTCCAAAATATTGCATATCCAAATGCTTGAACAAGCAGTACTTAAATAACTATCCTCTTTTCTCTCTCATAACAACCTGCTTGACCCTCACCAGCCTGGCTTCCAATCCAGGCACTCAACAGAGACTGCCTGTGACAGAGGCACTTTACACGGTCAGGCACAAACTACTCATCTCCACTTTGGCTGAGACGGGTGTTTCTGGGACTGACCTCTCTTGGTTTGCTTCTTACCTTGCAGATGGGGTCTGTCTCTGCTCCTCATCCCATTGTTACAGGAGTCCCACAGGGATCTGTATTGGGGCCTTCGTCCTGTGCCACTTTCTTGTTCCATGTATCTCCATCCAGCACTTATATTGTACTTTGTATCATTATCTTGATGTTGTCAGGCCTCCTAGTTTGACTTAGCATAGGCTAGGTCAGAGGATAATGTTTACTCTGTGAACTGGACTTAATGAGTTCATGGCTATGAATAACCATTATGAAATGAGTATTGTACGTTATTGGACCAGTGTCTTGTAGTTGTTCCAATGACCTTTGGTATGCACGTATTGTACGTTACTTTGGAAAAAAGCATCTGCCATATAAATGTCATGTAAATGTAGAAATATGCATCAGCCAGTGTCTTTCAGATATGTTGTTCACAGCATCTTTCTCATTTGCAATCATCTGTGTTTGATTTATCTCCTTTATAATAAAAATATTTCCACCACAACTACTACTACTCATCATCATCATCATCATCATCATCATCATCATCATCATCATCAGACATCAAAACGGAGAGGGAGTAACGCAAGGTTTGTGAGTTTTCTTGGATAAGGGTTTTCCGCTTATTTTATCAGTAGGATGATGTGTGAATATTTAGTTCCAGCAGAGGCAGAGAAGAGACGATGCGAGCTGAGGGTAAGGAGGCAGTATTCTGTGCTACCTGCATGTTATTAATAGTTTTCTTCAACTGCTGCATCAGCAGCCCTCCCCTCCCCCTATATCTCCCACTTCAACTTTTAATTCCTCCCTTTTCCTTGTCTTCAGTATTCATGAGGCTGCAGTTAGACATGTATCACGTGCTCTTGGTATCATTGTGGAAATTGACTGGCCAATCAGAAGCTCTGTTACTGAAAATCCCACCCATGTATGAGACATAGTATGGCAGCTTGGGGGATGGTATGTGTGTGTATATACAAGTAGGTCCATATGTGTGCAAAATTATTTTTCTGTTTATAAATGCTGTTGTACAGAAAATAAAGATTGGTGGATTAACTGGATGGCTGATTTATCATTGATCAATTGGTTGACTGACAAAGTGATTGATGGATTGGCTGATTGTATGACAGATTATAACTGCTAGGTGAGCTGTCATAGAGTGATCTCATGCACTCTGGGACAGAACACATAGACAAGTTTTTTTTTTTTTTGCTAATGGTAACCACATGCGCCTTGGCTCCTAGAGTGAGAACAGGAAAAGCTATGTGGCTATTATTGAAGCTGCACTGCTGTAGCACAAACAGAGTAGTTACAGAGAAACTGTACAACTGCTGAAATTGCAGTCATGGTGAAGCTAGTGAAGTCTATGTAACGAAGCCTTGTGTGACACAAACAATTGTCTTCTCAGTAGAAGTAAGCAATCATGGAGAGAAACAAGATAAATGATTTAGGTGGTTACTTCTACATGATGACATACAACATCTCCAACTCAGCTTTAAAGAGAGAGAGAAGAGAACATTAAAAATGAATCCAGCCTAGTGTACATGTCATCCATTTTGTAATGCATTTCCTTGCCAGACTCCTGCTAAGTGCACTTGTTTGAAATGAATAGATGGGCATAGCTTGGCAGCCAGCATCAAGCTCAGGTATTGATTATGTTCTGTCAGAAATGTTGGAAATGGGAGCCATTAAAAGTGCAAATTATCGAGGACAGCACATGATACGATCTGAAATATCCTCACTATGTGGTACGTCCCTTTGTTTCAGATTATTACCTGTTTTCTGTGTGTGATATTCATTGAGAGAACATTCACATACACATCTATCAAAACACATACACAAACACAGTCACAGGCCCACACACACGCACACTAACAAACTGTATTTCAACATTTGAATGTTGAACCCAGCATGTTTGAAATAGACCATTTATCTGATGATTGTGGGCATATTAACAAGCAATTACCTTGCAAATGCTCATGATTGTGATGTGGGGATTTACTTATGCCTGCAGCAGAAAACAATACCTCCAATAAATCCACAAATAGGTTTTTATAGTGGTTAGTACCATGTAACAATGTAACCTGCCTAGCAATCACACTACTTACAAATGTAGTTACTGTGCTATTACCACAGAACTGTATCTCACTATATCAGATCAACATTTCTGGCAATGTGGGTGCATTCATTTGAATGCATGTAATATAGGAAAGTCTGAGTAATTCTACATAATTTTTTTTCATAGAGTAATGCTTAAAGGCAACTCCACCCATACATACACACGCACACGCACACACACGCACGCACACACACACACACTCACGCACACACACACATACATAAATACGCACACACTCATGCACCCAGGCACACATACACGCGCACACACACACACACACGCACACGCACACACACACGCACGCACACACACACGCACTCACGCACACACATACATACATACGCACACACACACACATGCACACACGCACACGCACACACACACGCACACACAGTGCTGATTGCTCAGTCCTTGCTCATGCCCAGCTCATGCTGAGCCGACAGTGCTCAGAAACTGTGTTTGGCCCAGTTGGGCCTCAGCCGCACCTCTACATGCTCGGGGGAGGTGGGGGGGGTGCATGTTATATACCATTGATTTTATTGAAATGTGTATGATTCACCTCCCAGTGATTAAGCCCATCCAGCTGCACACACTACACACAGCTGGCTCCAAAGCTCGCTGGCTTTCAGGCAACAAGTGAACCAGTAAAAACAAAAAAAAAAAAAATTCAAAATGGCAATAAATTGTGGCACTGCCATTATACCCTTGACCAATGCAATTTACTGAAATTGCTTCAGTAAACACCAGCTGCGTACAGTATGTCCAGCTGTGAAAGCTCATGTTTACAAAATCTAACTGCATCAGCGCCGGTACTGACGCCAGCTTTGACAGCAATCAAGACCAGTATTCTGCCATTTTGCTAAATAATATATCTTAAAGAATGAACTGCCTTTAAGAGTATCTGCAAAATGACACATGATGGAAATTGCATTTATCTAATATGTAACAATATAATAAGATACAACATACAAGTGCTGCATTCACGACTCATATCATCCTTTCCGGCCTAAAAATGCTCTACAAGAGCAATGCTACAGAACAGCAGAGGTCACTCAGGGTCTGGGGAGAATGGGCGTGGCTTTTGGAGTGCAGGATCTCATCCATATTCTGGGAAATGGGGGAAGTTTGAGTGTGAGCAGGATGTGGGTTTGCTGTTTTCAGCGAGCCCTCTCCCCAAATTGGCATATCGCTCGCTCAGATCACTAACAGTTGCTCACATTCTTGGTAAATTATATCCAGAGAAGAACTGTCGTCCTGTGGCGTGAGCTGACTTGTTTTTCTCAGTGCCGTAATTATCGTGTTATTTTATTTTAGTAATTGTGGTATGTTTTTCATTTTGTTTCGGGTTATGCACCAGGTGAACGTCAGCACAGTTTTAAAAACGAAGTCTGTGACTGTCTGGAAGATACAGCCCACTGGCCCCCTCAGACATCTGGCTATAATTTGGGGGCTAAGAATGTGTATATTTCATGCACAGATCTGGCTCTGGATAGATGATCCTAGAGCTGCAGTCTAAGGAGGCAGCACGCGACATCAGTGTTTCAGGGAGATGAAGTAGTTTCAGCAAGGGGAGTGGTGTTTAGCTGGTCCTGTTCTCCATTCTGTATGGTTAGCGCAGTGAGTTCATAGGGTTTATCGCAGCAGTGGTAGCACAGTGGAGTTTGTACAGAAAGGGTTACCACAGTGAGGTTAGCCCAGTGGTGTTAGCACAGTGAGGTTCTAATTGTGAGCTTAGCATAGTGGAGTTATCACACAGATATCTTGTGTTTGTGTGTGTGTGTGTGCGTGTGTGTGCATGTGTGTGCCTGAAAGAGAGACAGAGAGTGTGTGTGTGTGTGTGTGTGTGTGAAAGAGAGAGAGAGAGAGAGACAGAGACAGAGAGAGAGAGAGAGAGAGAGAGTTAATCTGACGTGCTTATGTATCTTTGGGTTAAATCTTGCATTACTCTACTAAATCTTGAAAATTAAGTTTGTACTTTATCAGGCCTGCTATAAAATTGAAAGATATCTCAGAGCCATTCTGCTAATAAAAACAGGTTCAGCTCGGGTGACACATAGGCCTCCCTTGACCTCAAGTCAGATAACAGCTAGGGCTGTCACATACCGCTCCCAAAATGATCAGCCATCTCATGAAAGTTAATCAGGAGAATGCTGCCCTCACATCTCAGTGAGGCCTAGGAATCTGATCTGGATTTGGCCTGAGGAGAACTGCAAAACAGCCCTGATGTTTTTACATGCTGAAAATACAGGAACAGCCTGAGAGAGGGAAGAGAAAGCAGAGGAGAGAGGATGGCAAGAGAGAAGGGAAGAGAAAGAAAGAGGGAGTGGGTAAAATAAAAAGAAGTTTGTGTGGCTTCAGAATGTTTCAGTTGGTCTGAATGCCCTGCAACCTATACAGGGCTGGCTGGGAGTCTACGCTATGATATAAGCTGGCTATGACCAGTATCCTGCAACAGATATACACAGTTTGCTTTATCTACCTGGAGTAAGATAGGTTAAAGCAGGTCAGGGAGATATCCGTTATCTAATCAGCTCTGTAGGTTTTCCACCAGGCACCTACTGGGTAGTAGCTGTACTCAGTGAGAGATGTGATTCTACTCTTGTAGTAATGTGTGGCCTGTATGGGGTAAACAGACAGGTAAAAACACAGAATGTACTTTGACATATAATACAAAATAATCCAGAAGTAAAATATATGCATCAATATAAACTACATAATGCTGGCTCCAAAGTGTTTCAAAATAAAATACAATATTTAGTATTTTGAAAATGTTAAGACTAAAAAGGACTGAAAGGGTTGTTTCCTTTTGGAGATTGAGTAGCGAGGAGCACTGCAAGCTTTTTGTGTTGTGTTCTCCCTCAAGAAGCTTAACTAAGCAACACTAAGCTATCAGAAGAAAGTAATGTCTTTCCGTTCCTTCCACTTTGGCAACCTGGAAATATGAAATAGGCCCATTGTGCAAATAGGCGAATCCATACAAATTCTGTGCATCTAATGGTTCTCCACTATGGAGCTGAGTGTGTTCCAATCAATCACAGTTTTTAATACCCATTCGACGTCAATAAAATCAACTCCCCGCCCTTCAAAAATTCTTGCCAAATGATTTATTTTGCTCACATACATGTCCTATCATGGAGTGTATTCTGCCCCCTCAATGGTGTTAATTTAACCACTGACTCACCATCTGAAGAATGCCTATTGGCAATGTCCCTGAGCTACCCCTGAAAATCAAAATGTGGCCTCTTAAATCACTTTCGTCAGAGCCGGGGAGTGCTACTGAATTCCATCAGGTCACGATGGGGATTGAAGGGGCTACGCATCGATGGAAGGTGAGGTGAGTCTTCCATGCTGTCTACCAAGTCCTATTGAGATAAAAGCACTGTTTAAATATAATCTGATGACATCTGATGCTATCATTAGTATTAATATTATTATTATTCTATAGACAGACATAAGTATACACATGCACACACATGCACACATACGCACGCACACACCTGTGGCATAATCTCTACCACATACCAAGATTGATGGCCTGATTGTGTATATTATACTGTAGGCTGTAGATTGGCGGTCTGCCGGTGTACATTGCTGGCTGATTACTGCTCTGTTGTTGTGCCAGCTGGCAGTGATGACATTGACTTAAGGTAAATGGGCCAGTGAGTCACACTCAGAGGACCTGCTGACCAGCGTGACTTTATCTGTTGTTACGCTGCTTGAGAAACCACAAAACGAGCAAAATACAATCGCTGTTCCACTCACAGTAGTCCCTGTGGGCGTATTTGGCCCGAGTGCCCTGGCTAATCCTTCCCGTGAATTGCATCTGAGTCTCCCCCATCCCTGAGGGTTTTCAGCCTTTTGTCCAAGGCTAGTCAGGGGTACGTCCGTTTGTGTTTATATGGGAGAAAAACAAAGAAAATTTTCTTTGACAGCCCAGTGCCAGATTATTGGATCCTGCTCCAACGCTACTCATGTGCGAGGCATGAGTTTCTGTTTGGTTTTGGTTACAGTTCACTTATGATTATGGTTTAAGTTATAGATTTGGTTAAGTTATAGTTTGGTTATAGTCATTGGATACATTGTATACACACGCTCAGTTTTGTGTTTGTGTTTGTCTGTGTGTATGTGTAAGTGTGTGTGCTGTTTGCTTGAGATTATGTGTGTGTGTGCGTGTGCGTTTGAGTGTGACCTCCCCCCAGCCCTGAGGGTGCACACACATTGGAGCAGGACGGCGGATCTGCTGACTTCTGCTGGAAACCATCCGGGATGGAAAGTCCCGGAAACCTGCTGGGTCTGCAGGATCCTGTGCCACCTCACTGCCACTGCTGCATCTGTTTTGTCTCTCTGCGTGGGCTTGTTCTGCCTGTTCTGTAACAGCCTGCTTGCTGTATATGCTCATACAGTATCTCCCTGTCTGTGCTGTCCCTGCTCATGCAGTTTCTCCCTGTCTGTGCTGTCCCTGCTCATGCAGTTTCTCCCTGCTGTGCAGTTCCTGCTGGTGCAGTTTCTCCCTGTCTGTGCTGTCCCTGCTCATGCAGTTTCTCCCTGTCTGTGCTGTCCCTGATTGTGCAGTTTCTCCCTGTCTGTGCTGTGCCTGCTCGTGCAGTGTCCGTCTGGCTGTGTTGTCCCTCTACTTGTTCTGTATCTTTTTGATTGTGCTGTTTCTCTCTGCCTGAGCTGTATCTCTTCTGGTGGTGCTTTGTCCCTGACACAACTGCCCTACACAGTTAAAAAATGAGATACACTAAACTAAAGACAGGTAGAAATCTCTGTATTCTGGTAATAGGTGTGGAGCTGATACTTGCCATTGTAAGGCCAGTAAGTCTTCATAAAAACCCTGACCACTCAAAAACATACAGTAAAACTGAACAATATAAAAAAGAAAGAAAGAGAAGGTTCATTGGCTTACTCTCTTGGTGGTGATGATGACGACAATCATGTTGGAATAGACTTCTATCTGTTTTCCCAGGAGAGGGGGCACGTTTTTACGGTTAATAAGTTCACTTAATGATTTCTCCATTTGTTAATTATCAAAGCAATCTCTCCTCTTATTCATCAATCTTTCCACTTGGCGCCTTTCAGGCTTCTAATTGGTGAATAAGCCGATCAGCCTAATTGGTCAATCTGAACGGGTATGTCACTAGCTAATGGTACTGGCAGCATGGGCAGGTGTTTCACTTTAGAATGTGTAAGATTTGTAGCTGTTGCTACAAAAAAGTTAATATTCTACATAGCAAATGTGTGGAATAAGCAGAGGTAGATCTATGAACATGAGCTAAGTGCCTTGAAAGACCAAGACTAAGAGAAATGTATACAGGTGAACACATATTCAGTAGAACATGGATATTCATTTGTTTAAGAGCAAGGGGGAGGGAAAGAAGGCAAGATAGTCAGAGAGGGAGAAAGGGTAGTAGAGAATGGAGTTTGGACCAGTGAAAGTGATTTGTTTGTACCCCCATACTGACCTTTGACCACTGATGTTTTACAGTGAGCCAGAGGCAGTGATGTCTGGAGAGACCTCAGTAATGAAGCTCACTGGAGACTGCCCCCCCCCCCCCCCCATCCCCACAGCATATACCCTGCTCTCTGTGGTTATGGTCCTTGGCATGGCTACATGAAACAACACAGACCTTTAACAGGATATAGTGATATGAACTCAAGACACAGAGGTAGAAAACTCTTACACTGACACATGGGACAAGGCAGCATCAGGACTGTGCAGGAGTCTAAGGGGTGAACTACAGGTCAGTGTCTGCTGTCTGTGTGACCTTGTTGTCGCCCCAGGCCACTAAAATAAAAATAAAATAGATTTAATTTAGTACGGAGAGCCAGCAGAAGCCAGTGAAGGGCGTTCAGAAGTGACATGGAATTATGCATAAATATGTGAAGAACAGGGCAGTCTTAGTGGAGTGGACTTGAGAAGACTTGCTAGAGCTGTGTGTGTGTGTGTGTGTGTGTGTACGTTATGGGAATTGGGGGTTTTGCTGTGTGTGTATGAGTGAGGAGCGTGTGTCACGGTCACTTCGTTGCAGCTGCAGCCTGTTCTCAGGGCCTTGGGAAACGCTGACTCTGGTGGATTTGTGCTTCTCTCTCTGTTAATGTGTGCTTTCAGCATACGGTGAGGAAACCAGCCCGCGGTCAGCCCCCGTGACTCTCTCTCTCTCTCTCTCTGCATGAGTGGAGGAGGAAGAGATTGGTGAAAACTACACTTTAATATGGCTGCGTCATCTTTACAGACTGTCGTGTGCGCACTCCTCCGACACAGTGTCCCATGAGTCGTCATGCGCAAGGGGGCAGCCGGGTCCCCTTACAAAGAGCTGAGAGTGATCGGTCATCTCCTCTCTTCGGCGTTGTTAATAAAGGTCCAGGAAACTGAATTCAAATTGTGGTTATATTCCCCCAAAGTGACAATTGATTGTCTTAATATTTATTACAAGTTTTTATCCCAGTTCTAACCATTCATTTGTAATAAACACTATTGGATTATCGTGGCCTGTTCAGCAGATAAGGACAGGGTGGGCGTGTATCCTGCTCTCATTAATATTCATTCCTCATCGCTAGGTTAGTGCAGGTTGGCCCATGCAATGAGTTAACATTAGATTACCAGACAACACGAAAGAGAGCAACATAAGCTAGGCGTCACCATCATATAGATAAACCTGCTGATTATTCAATGCATAATAATACTGTAGCACTGAACTGCTGTACACTAACATTAGACTGGACAGCGGTCTCAAACTCCGAATAAACAAAGCCTTTGATTCCACATATCTAAGCTTGAAAGCTATTTAGTTATCACTAGCTAACGGTAGGCCTACTTACTGACCCATCACTCATCTGTTCTGTAACAACTGGAAGTGTGAGCAGCAGCAAAAGGTGGGAGGGAGATGAAGGGAGGGAAGGCACTGCACCATGCACTAGCGCTAGCTTTTTAGCAAAGCCATACTGTCAGTGAAGTCCTCCCAGGTAAAACCTGCACAGCCGAAAGAGAAAGGGAATGGTAGGACTACCTGTATGTGGATGCTCTGTAGAATTGTTTGAAAGGACCCTGAGAGCCAAAGAGATCAATGCTGGGAGGAAACGGGCATGTGGATCAATGGAGACTGATTTAGGATGTGGAGCTGGAGGTTAATTTAGGATGGGGAGGCTGCAGGGTAACAGACTGAGCCTGCTTCAGTAGCCTGTATGAATATTATTTAGCAGGAAGAGCAACCAGACATCTGCTCATGAAGAGGTGATGAGGGTACTGTTATTTGCGCATTTTTTTGTTTCAGGCATTTGAAAAGACTGCTGATTCCTGAAAATTACATCTAAGCATGGTACTGTCCAAATTCTGCAATTATACAAAAGATGAATTTTCTTCTGAATACTGGTTAAATTGACTGGGATATGAATTGTTAATGTAATATAAATTAAGATTTTTGATGTAAGTGTGCTACGAACGCTCCAGACACAGTGATGCGGCAGTGTGAATGATGGATAAATACTGCACTGTACACGAGTTGACCTGTGAAGCACAAGACTGGGCACAGACTCTTTGTAAAATCTTCATTCAAGTCCCTGGGTCAGAATTTAAATACACAACAGTCCTAAGATCCTACAGGTTCCTGCAAGGTTTTTATGATCCTACAGGATCCTACAAAGGTCCTATGGTCCTTCATGATCCTATAGATCTTAAGATCCGACAGGATCTTGGTTTGTGCCAGTGATAACGCAGACTGCAGGTTTTCTGAGTAAGAAGTTCTCCACGTAGTTCAGATGCAGAGGAAATTGAGTCAGTTCTGCTAGAATCTCAACAATCCTCAGGGTATGAGCAAAGTAAACCAAACAACAGCAAAATATTTAAAGAATATTAAGCTGCCTGTCATAATGATATATAATTCTGTATATGAACAATTCACATTTTAATACATATTATGGAGCTGCCTGTCATAACGAACAGTGGTACAGAGGATTCCATATAGATCAGCTGAACACAAATTTTATAATGGATGTGGTATATTAAATGCATATTTGAAGTAAAGTAAATATTATTTTTGAAATATGAGATAGATAGAGAGAGAGAGAGAGAGAGAGAGAGAGAGAGAGATGGGGGGACAGCTGAAGACTGTAAATTGTGAATTTGCTGAGATCAGTGGTTTATTTCAGACACCGCAATTCTTGGAACCATAGCTCAGGGCAACAGGCCTTTAAATTAATTTACACTAACCAGAAAGCCATTTCCCCGCCCATCCCCATCAGTGCAACTATTATTGCTCTGTATGAAATTATTGCACTAGGCTTTTTTTTCTTTGATTTCATGCTATTCAATTCAGACACCATTCATTATGAATAATGCATACATTCATTTTTGCGTCTGTGTTGTGTATGTGCGTGTGTGACAGCATTGTGTGTGTATGTACGTGTGTGCATGCATGTATGTGCATGTACGTGTGTGTTGTGTGTTTGTGATAGAGGGTCATAAAGCGTTTTGGTAACAGCACAGGATATAAGTCATTGGGACATAACCCGTTATTACAGCTGTGTCATCAGCTCTCACACAAAAACCATTAAACAAGTGGGAAAGTTTTTTTTCTGAAGTGCAGTTAACAGTAGCCATTATGGCAGAGCTTTTTTTTTTTACTTGCACTGCTGCCAAAATGGGCTTGGCAGGGCTGTCTAAAGCCACATCTAGCCAAGACTCAGATGCTCTCTCCATTTTCCTGTGGAGAGCTCAGCCAAGTCATAATCTAAAGAACTGCAATTCATTAGCCCTGAAAACGTGGAGAAAGCATTTAACTCTTTCCTGGATGACTTATTCAGGGTTTCATGCTGCTCATTGACACAGAGAAACTGCTTGCCTCGTTGTGCTCTTCTGTTTCCTTTTCCTGAGTTGGCAGTGTTATTCAGTGCATTCAATTTAAGAAAATTAATTGTTCCTAATTGTACCAAATGTTTTTTCTTTTACAGTCTATAGTCTATTCTGACCTGATGGCTCTCTCTATTCTCCAGAAAAGATGCATCTGTGGCCATATGCAAATCTTCTCTTGTGCATCTTTTTTCTGCATTCTGATATTGACCTGCACTGTGTCCTCTTTCAGGAAATGGTCTTTGCGCCCTCCTGCGTGTTAGCAAAGTGGCTACAGGAAATCGATGTGGCCTGCACCTTATCAATACGTGTTGCTGTGGAGACCGTTTTTTCCAGCATAGGGTGCACGAGGCTATGTTAGGAATTGGATGCACATTTTCCTGTCTGGCATTCACTCCTTGCATATATACTGTTTGCAGGATGAGTTTAAAGGGCTTTGTCAACCTTTACAAAGTTGTTTCTGTCTCTGTCTTTTTCTCTGCCTCTTGAGTAAGTACATGCTAGATTGTATGGATATGTTTGATTATGCTATTTGTTTTTGTTTTTACTTTCTGGTCTAGTTTTGTTTGATTATGCATATTTACTTAGTTCTGTTTTGGATTGGTTCGCCTTAATTTGTTGCTGGTTATTTATAATCCTTTTCACAGTAGTTAAATAGTAAGATTGTAAAAATCAAATCTCTCTCCCTAGTTATCCCTTTCTTCCTCCTGGCTGTGTTCCTCTGTGGCCTTTAGGTTGAGCTGTGATGTCACAGACAGTGAGTACAGTGCTGCTCTCTGATTGGCTTATTCAGGCCCTGTCAGGTGAGCTAACTGGGAAAAAATCCCACTCAGATCTTATAAACCACCACAAATCAGAATCCTGTGTTAACTGTACACTGCTCCCTGCAATCTGTGTGTATGCATATCTGTGTGTACAAGCTTGTGAAATTTGTGTGTGTAAGTGTGTGTGCGTGTGTGTGTATGTGTGCATGGGCTTGTGAAATGTGCGTGTGTGTGTGTGTGTGTGCATGGGCTTGTGAAATATGTGTGTGTGTGTGCGTGTGTGTATGTGTGCATGGGCTTGTGAAGCACATGTGTCATGTATGTATACAGATATGAGTGTGTGTGAGCTGCGGTGTGACTTACATATTCACAGTGTGTCAAACTTATGTCTAGTTTGTGACAAGAGAGTGTGGAGACTCACAGGCATCCCTGAGAAAAGGCTTGTGTGTCTGACAGGTGATTTAATATGGAGCACCACCAGATAGAGAGATAAAGAAATTACTTTTAAATATTGCACATTTTTATGAAGCATGAAGAGGTCAGGTGTAGCTTGTGACATCATGTCAGTTTAAGTAAATTATTGGGGCTAATTAAATAATTGAGAACAGAAGTTGGCATGAAATACCAACAAAGATCATTTTTACAATTGTTGAACATGATTGTTCTACCACATCTTGTGTTCATTGTTGTTTTGGCTCCAAGCTGTACAATTTGGGCAAATGTTTAAAGTTATATATGTTTTTTGTTTAGAAGAAAAACATACCTGCATACAAGTAATGTACTGGTTTCTGAAACCATTATGCCAAAATGTCTTAACATAGACCTGTGTGCATTTGGTAATAGATTTCCCCCTAGTGGCTGGGGTATAGAAGGCTATTGTCAGAAAGTTGCAGTTCTAAATCTGGGGAACTTCACTTGTTTTCTTGACAACACCTCTTAAGTGCATTGCATAAGTAAATGTCCTGCAGAGCACAAACTCACCACATTGATAGAAGAAGGTATTTACAGTACCTGGTGTGTCTGTGAACCAGGACTTCCAAGAATTCAGACCCTGAGACTCACCTAATGAGAAAATACAGTTTTTTTGTAACCCGCCCCACCCTTCTTGAAAAAAGGGGTAAAATATGGTCAATAAATATATTCACCCTCTTTGTCTAACCATGACCTGATTTAGGATATACTGTTTTCTGGTGTGACCCCATTGGTAGGGCTGTTTTAAGTGTTTCATGTAATGATTTGCCTTCATACCAGATGTTGCCATAATAGCGGGCTCTGCTCATGAGTGGTATCCTAGCAAACTGTCGGAGATTTTAGGATTGGCAACCATTCAGGGACTTTGGGCTGAAGTGATGAGAGAGAGAGAACACCTCTGCATGTATATGTGCGTATGTATTTCTCCCTATTATTCCATGGAAGGGAAGTAGTCTGGGTTTGATTTCCTCTCTGTCCTGCACTGTCTGCTCGGCTCTCCTCCTCCAGACTGCAGCTCAGACCAGGAGTACTGACTGCAGGCCAGAGAGAGAAGTATTTACTTCAGTGCACTCAGTATGCGACCCTAATGATATGGAAGCAGCTCTTCACTGCTTTAATCTTTTAGTGTGCACTTATGTAAGTGACTCTGGATAAGAGTGGTGATGCATTCTTCAGGGTTAATGTGATCATTCATATGTTTGCTTTCAAAAAGATGGTGCATCAACTGATTTAAACTCATCAAAATTATTGTCATTTGATGTGATAATGGGATATTTTATTATTATACTGTGTATCCATCAATGATTGTTATGGTATTGGCATTCCTATATTGCAATTTTTCACAACTGCTTACACACATTTTTTTTACTTAAAGTAGAAATAATTGCAAACTATTCAAGTGAAATACAGGATATCTATTGTTAAAAAGGTTACATTCACTCTGCCTCAGCATCCTGCCATTGGGCTGAGTCAGACCAGAGGTTTTTACATCACAGGCAATGTTAGCCCTGGCCAGGCAGTGGGGGAAGTGCCCCTTCATATGCTCTATCCACCCCTAGCAAGGCTCCACAGTAATGTCCCCACAGGCCTCATCCATTGCCTGGTCTTCCCATTCATATGATTTTCTTTCATATATCTTCCACCCCCATGCTGAGAAACACTCCGCTATGAGGTTTAGTAGTTAGGAAAAGAAACAGATCACAGAATCTAGGATTGTCAGTGCACCACAGCAGTCTGGTGGACACTGACATTGTTCACAAAAACAACGTAGTATGACTGCTGGCTCCCTCAACTCTTGTTGAAATATATTATCCCAAAGACCATTGAGGAAAGCCAGCAGATGTAATTTAGTATGGGTGATGTATTGTGCTCCCTGTTAGATAGGGTAGTGCACAGTGGTGCGTGTATCCTAATACCTGAAGCAGATCCATTTATAACCAAAATAAAAAATGAGCTCACATATCATTAAAACATTTCATCTAAATATGTGAGTTGTCCTGACTGAAATATTGCAATACTTCATTGAGCATTTGATAAGTGGGATTTGCCACATAAAGTACACATCATCGTCTTTAATTTCTCTAGATCCTCCATGATTTTGTGTCAAATGAAGCTCAACAGGTATTGGGTCAGATCTCATTTGTGAGGATCACATGACCACTCTTCTAGGGTGTGGAAGCTGTTTCATTGTGGAAACGGCTTATTTTGTGGGGAAACATGAAGAATTGCATTCATCTCCTTTCCAAAAGAAAGATTAAGAACAGAAACATAAACAGTGCAGTTTCAGTAAGTGTTCCCTTGTCATCATGTCACTTGCGTTAATATTCCTATCCTCATATGAGAAACAGCTTTGTGTGTGTGTGCGTGTGTGCGTGTGTGTGTGCGCGTGCATGTGTGGGTGTTCGCGTGCATGTGTGTGTGTGCAGGTGTATATGTGTGTGTTTTTCTAACTGATAGTCAGAAGAAAAGTTTCATGGCTCTAGGCTGGGAACCTGAGAGTCATGGATGTATCCAACCCCCCCCCCCCCCACCCCCACCCCCCAACCGCCCCCGCTTCAGGCACTGAAGACAAACCTGACTGCACTAACTGGGAGTTCCCCACCTTGTCCTTTTGTGCTTTCCTCTTAGCCCCTAGGCATTACCGATTATCCCTTAGGTCTGAGCCACATTACAGCCAGAGTTTACACGGACATGATATATTACTCATATAGTCACATCTAAAGGATGCTGTTTGGCATGATGCACAGCATAGTAACTATGTTACACTGGCTTGGTGAAAGCTCCTATTTAAAAGAGAAATATGGCTTACCTCACTCAAACAAACAGGTTGGACCAATGCGTAGAGCCTTTGAAAAGCAGATGGGCCTCAACCTTGAGTGGTTAAACACTCAGCCTGCACAAGCCTGAACAGAACACGTGCCACTCAGGGCAGAAATCAGGGAGCGCAGACCTGCAAAAATTATGCTTTCTCTTCAGCTTGTACAGTGTCTTGTGAACAAAATATTTTCAGCATAGAATAACAAAGTTGGCAATATTTTTTTAGCCCTGCGGGACTGTCAAATACATGTCCACTGGCCTGGTGAGCCTGTCATTGGCTCCTGGCTCAATGCTATTTAACCCGGCTTTGGCAGAACCAATTTCCATACAATGGGTATGCAGATATAAAGGGGTTTTATTAAATGCTGCTAATTGCATTTGTACATCTGATTTAATTTATCTTGGGTTCGGAGTCTGGAGAGGGAACCACACCTGGCCATTGGCCGATTATGTTGAACCCCCTCCCCATTTGGACATTTATGAAATAAGGAAGAGAAGACAAGTTAAAATGGAGTAACACCGAAAATAAAGGTGGAGATACTGTAGCTGACTGATGAGAGGTAACAGCTGAGGGATAGGAGGCACATGGATTATGCCCTGTGGGAAACTAGCCTGGCAAGTTTAGGTAAGGGTATGTAAGGGATTGTCTGAAAATGTCTCCTATGTTTTGATTGAATAAGCCCAGTAATCAGAGCTGAGCACAAGAGTATATATTTATATCTACTGACAGTTCTTGTTGGTCTGATAAGTGCATTTTGAATGTATAAGATTCATCAGAACTTTCCAAAAATATTGTGCTCTGGGTATGTTTTTTCGAAGTCACCCAATCAGTGTAATCTCTGTATTGACTGTTTTTTTCATTGATTTATCAACAGGCCTTGTGCCAGTTTCTCAATTAAGGAGATACTGAAACCCCCTGAAGTATTTACATGATTCCAGTAACTATCCATAAAGCAATAAAATTCTGCTTAACACCTGCTTAAGCACTTCTAACCTGAAGTCAGGGCTGTGCAATTTTATTGAAAGTTTTTATATGGGCAAGGCCCTTTTTTTGAAAGGAGAACCTTAATACAACCTCAGTTTTAAGTAACAAAGTGATGAGATTCTACACTTCTCTCCCCCCCCCCCTTCCCCCCCAAAAAAGAGAAAAAACACAAGCATGCATCTGTGCTCTATTCACACACCTGAAATGAGACCTATGTCTGTGACTGGTTGTCTTTTTTTATTTCAGCATTTCAATTCCCGCATGTTCATACATCTCACCCTTAGAGGCTGAAAAAGTACATTTTTCCCCGAAAGGCAAAAATAAATTAATGAGTCTCATCTTCCTGAACATTACCCCATTACTCAACTGTGCCGTTCAGGAACATGTCCACTGGAAAGCTTCATAGTAATTTGAAATCTTTTTTTAGTAATCCTGGTTGCACAATGTTAAATACTGAAACTGTACAAATCACACTGGTTCCCTACATATTAAAGCAAACTGATTTATCATCAGTTCTAATATTTAAGTTCTCAAATTAAAGGTAACATAGATGTAATAAAAATGGGTAAGTTTTAAAAGTAAAGAGAAGTATAAAATGCGTTATGTTATATTAATAACTGTCATATTCATAACAGATTATTACCTCATATATAATGCTCTGGGATATTTTTTTGCTTTTCAAACTTTCCTCAGGGGGAACCATTTAAAAGGGCCCGTCAGCCTTCTGGCTGCTGGCTTTTGTAGGGAGAGAACACATGGCATACCGAACTCAAACTCCCAAACCAAGCTTCACAGTCCAATCCAAAACAATCATTATCAGCCTGCTCTCATGCCCTTTGGATCACCGAGGCCAGACGTCACCTATCCTTCAGACAGGGTAAGAGTGCAGTGCAATCTCTATCAGCCAGAGCAACTTTCACGTGAACAGGAAACATATAATAGTGTGCACTCATCCCCATGAACCCCAGAGTCAGTAAATATCTGAGATTTGAACTGTAAGCTTCGCTCTCTACTCAAGAGGAAAAACATCTAATTCAGGATCTCTGCTATTATTTTCGGGGTACAGGACCTGCCAATTTGAAGGGGGCCTGGTTAGTCTGTCAGCTTAAATGCTATCATTCCCTGATATTACATGATCAGATGTGTAACAATTTATGAGTGTAAATTACATATAGGAATTAAAATCAGAAAGTGTAATGAGATAGTCATGCTAATTTGTGTGAATATAAATATAAATAAAATTAAATGATGTAACTTTCCTTCTGACTCCCCTTCTCTGGGAGTTCCTTACACAGTTTTATTTTTGTATGGAGGGAATTTTAGAGCTTTACAAGCGAAAACCCTTAAAAAATTAGTATCCTGAAATGTACATTTTTCACACATTCTTACAAATCACCCACAGTCTCTGTCATTATTACCCACAACCCTCTCATCACTCTTCCAGTTCTTTTAGCTGGGTCACTATGTGCAGCACTAGTGTCTAAGAGTGACAGTTCACTGGAAGCATATACTTCAGGGTGTGCTTGTGAAATTTGGCATGTGGTGAATTCAATAAAAATGAATAAAAATAAGCAAATGAAAGCTGCAGCACAGCAATGAGCCAAGATTCAGCGAGGAGCAGGCGATTTAAATACACTCCCTCTCCGGAATTTAATTAGCCAAAAGCCTTTTTATTAGATTCCCCAGAATCTGTTAATTGTTTTTTTTTTTTTTTCATGGCGATCTCAGAGGTCTTTAGTTCTGGATTTAGAGTTTCAGTGTGTTTTCAGTTCAGAGATACAGTGTATTCTATGTTCAGGGCTGCAGCATGCTCTAGTTTTAGAGCTAAAGTATGCTATGGGTTCTGCTACGCCTCTGTCTGCTAATGAGATCTCGATCTCTGCATTCTCTTGACCCTGCATGACCCTTGATCCAGTACCTTGACCCAGGTTGTGGCTACAGGTTGTCCCAATGACTTAAGTGTGTACGCAATTTTCCAGTTTGAAGATTTTTATAATCTTTGACACGTATGATACCACTGCTATTTAACATGAGAACAGCATGCAACCGGGCGGTTCTTTTTTTGGATTTCTGTGAATACTGTCAGGCGTGTCTTTCGCATGACACATTTCCCATTTTCTATAGGAATTTTGGATATGTAAATTCATTTTTTTTTTTAACTGAACTTTTCAGTATCATATTTGTGACAATGTGCTGAAAAACATGTGCATGGATGTTAAAAATATTCCATTTAAAACTGGAACAAACTCAAATCCTCCTGGCACATTACTTTGGTAAGTTGTTTTTAATTGCTTTTATATATTATCCATATATAAAGTTGCCTAATATACTTCAAGTAAAGCACCTTGTTCAATGGTACAGAGGCAGTACCCCACCTGGGATTTGAACCTGCAGCTTAACAGCCATGTCAGACTGCCACCTATACATAGCTTAGTAACACTGCAGAATCAGGGTGCCTGAAATAACACGAATTTGATATACAGTGCATGTTACATGGACTAAGGTACTGTCAGTTTCTTTAATGCTTTATTAATGTATCAATTTATAAATTTGTATTGGCTTAGCATCAACACAGACATGTTGTCTCAAACTATATGTATGCACTTATGTAAATCACTCTGGATATGAGTGTCTGCTAAATACCTCAATGAAAATGTAACTTCCTAATGTTTTAAAGGAGAAATGTTAACAAACTCAATTATTAATTCTTCCATGCATGTATGTTACTATTTTTGATGCTTTATAAAAACATTATTAAACAAATTGTGAACTTTAACAAAACTTTATTCTGAAGGTTTGTGCTTGAGTACAGAAATACATGTCTAACCTCTGTCTTGTTTCTGCCGTTGTGTGCTTTATCTTCTGGCAGACTGAGTTCTCTGGGCTCATAACAGCTCACTGTTGCTGGACACTTTCCTCTGAGGAAATTGCTGTGGGGAGGGGTTAATCCTGCTACGTACTAGTGTCTTTGGAGAGAATGAGAGAAAAAGAGAGAGCAGGAAAGAGAGAGAGAGAGAGAGAGAGCAAGAGAGAGGAAGAGAGAGAGCAGGGGAAACTGAGTCAACATCCTGGCAAATTCCAATGAACACAGATGGGACGCACCGCTAGGAATTCCCCCACTGTCCAGATTTGCACAGACCAGACCCAAGCAAGAAAAAAGCAGGACAGAGCAAGACAGCATGAGTGAAGAAGTGAAACTTTTAATGGTCCTTTATTGAACAATAAAAAGAAAACGAAACCCACAATTCAACTATCTTGGCAAGACCAAACACCAACAAAATCCAAAGAAGTCAAACCAAATCAAATAATCAGAGAGAGAGAGAGAGAGAAAGAGAGAGAGAGAGAGAGAGAGAGAGAGACAGCTTTTGACTGATGAATGATGCTCCTTCACTGAACCACTGAAAAAACAAACTGGAATGTCACTGCCACCCTAGTGCCATGTGCCTGTTAGTTTGCAATCCTTCACAGAGAAGTGTCTGTTGCCGTACCCCACAGCTCTTTGGCTTGGGAATTTGTACAGATTCCTCCACCAGTTGCCAGCAGTGGTGTGGTCTGCTAGATTCATCTACCTTTGTCTCTGGATAGGTTGCATAGTCTGGGCTTTAGAGCATTTAGAAATTGAATAAAACAGACAGAGAAATAGGTTGAAAAGAGAGAAAGAGATTCAGAGAGAAACAATGGAGTGGACCTGTTTGGAACTTTCCTTACTGTTTGGGTCCAGATCAAGCCCATTGTAAAGCAATAAAATGTTTGCTTGTGTGACCTTAATCAGATGACCCTGACTCTGTGATCATCTCCTCTGGCCTTGTTCTGTGATAATCTCCTTCGGCCAGGTTCTGTGATCATTTCTTCTGGTTCTGTGATTCTCTGTACTACCTCTGAATGTCTATGATCAGCCAGGTTGTTGGAAACTGGGTCAGAGGCAGTGAAGATGGAACCATCAAAGCAAGGGAAGAAAGTGTGTGGTCATCTTCAGAGTCTCACGTTCTGTTCTGCACTAAAGAGTTCTGTGAACATCAAAGATAAGAGAAAGCCAGGAAAAATAGGTATTTATTGAGTTTGAGCAGACTCTCTATAAACTTGTCTATGGGGTCTGAAGACATACTGACAGAGCTACATATAATGATGACATATGCTTTCTGCGGAAGTGATTACTGTGAATGCCAACTTATCTGGCAACATAAAGCAATACTGTGATTGGCTGTACCTTGAATGGACATGTGTGGTTGTCTACCTGTCAACCTGCAGGGGGCTTCCACTGGCCAGCCATTATGATCATAGGCCTCTCTAAAATGTGGTCAGTCATGACTGACTCATCCAGGTCCTCATTGTTCTCAATGCAGAACCGGCACCCACCTTTTCATTATTATTATTTTATGATGAGTGTCCAGGTTAAAGTAGCTGCTATGCCTCACTCAGGTGGATGCTGCATGTGATGGTGGTTGAGTTAGAACATTTAACCCCAGCAGGACAGGGTTCCTCACAGGTAGAGCCAAACTCGCCTAGAACATCAAACTCACCAGATGCGTATTACACAGCAGCCAGCCTGAGCACACCTACACTGAGTCTACTCTCCCAGGCCATGTGTGGCTTATCCAGACTGATCTGAGAGGGCACCAGGTCAAATTGTGCTGTCTCCACCTTTAGGTCCTGACGAACTAGAGCTGCCTCTGCCTGGGCTAGCTTATGAATGCTGATGATTGGCTGATCATGGGAAAACAGGGCTATGATTTGACAGGCCAATGGGTGTGCTTTGTTGATAGAGACTCCAGAGAAGAGCACTGTTTGATTGGATGATGCAGGTATCATTGAGCCTGTGCAGTAGGATGGTCTTCGGTTATCTATTGTTAGATTATCACATGAGAATGGTCTTAAACACCACTTTTATGCCCAAGAGGGTCAATGGTTTCAACTGTCTGCATCTTAGTAAAGGCATATTTTTTCTACTTTCATGCCAGCCCAACCAGCAAACATATAGTGACAACTAGCAGCCCCCTAGGCATAGCTGTTGTTCCTCCAACATTCAACAAATCACCGCTACAAAACCCACGTTGTGACCCAGCCACTAGCAGGCTGCTGTAGTGCCATTTTTAAAAATCTGGAGGACTGACAGCTGGCAGTAGCGGTGGTCTGATAGGTGCTTGCTTGCTGTGGGGCGTCGCTGAGATTACCTGAATGGAATCTGAACTGGTTGGCATGGCCAGAGGCCATTTAGCAGAACTCTGGAGGGCTGACAGCTGGCACCGAGGGCTTAAATATTCCTGACGATGTGGGAGCTGGACACTTATTTTCCTGTTTTTACAAAGCTGACGGCATGGGGAGAATTCAATTGAACTTATCTAAATATGGATTAAGCCAAATGGAAAGTATCATAATAAGTGGTTTATCAAAATAAACCACTTGCATTTCAATAATTATGTAAGTTGTCACTGGTTGAATACTATGTGGCATGTTCAGTGATATCACTATCCTGTAAATCAATTTTAGAAAAGCTGGTCTTAGTGGCTGTTTTGAACGCTTGTAAAGGCACTTGTCTGCATCACCCCAAGGTAAAATTTTATGTGACTTAAACAGAACTTGTTTGGAACAATAAATTCTCAAGGTTCTCAAAATTGTGGAATGTTCTTGTCATAACATTATCTCCCACCAGTGCCCCCCAATGTTCCTGAAGTGTTCCCAGTTAATTACGTATGTTATAAGAGGCTCTAGCTGGGTGTGCTATTTGATGTGGGTAAACTTCTCTCCAGGGACTTTGCTGTGCCTCCAAAGTCCACTGGCTGTAATCTGGCTGAACTTTAAGACAGACTGAAGGAGTGATAAAAACACTTTTTGTGGTTTTCTTATCAAACCCTGGCAGTCGGTGATCAAACATACTGTTCCAGTACTGGTGTTGAGCGATGATAGCACTAGGTCATCCACAGCTCAGGGAGAAAAAGGAGCTAGAAGGTGTGCTTTTAGAACACCACCAGAGACACATGCTAACCACAGTCCAAAATCCATGACTCTTCACAAGAATATCCAACCTAACACATCCAGGATATTGGGTCCAGGATCATTTAGTCATGAGAAAAACATGAAAAATGTATGTTCAAAACAAGTTTCTGAAAGTAGTTCAAAATGCAAGTGCTGGAATAGCATATCCATTGAACATTGAGAGCTTTCCCAGTAAAGCCAAAATAAATGACAATTCATGATTCTGATTCATTTATGAATGTATGTATGTATGTATATGTGTGTGTGTATTTGTTTATTTATTTCAATAAAAAAGGCACCATAATGTTCAGTGGACATCCAGGAAATCCAGAGATCACAGGCCTTCATTTGACCTAGAACCAAGAGTGAGCCAAGCAGGGAGTCATGTCTGGGCTGGAAGGATTTCAGGGCCTCGGGACTCTACAAAATGTGGGAAAATCCTTGCATGCATTTACAGGCTGTTGGGTTGACAGAGAGATTTACATTTAAGCAGTCTTCACCTGCACCCTCTGGCTATGTTAGTAGATTTGATTGGCTCCTCCTGTCTAGTCAGATATCGCTGTATGCATTGGTAGCACTGGTGAGTCACAGATCAAACAGCTGAGATACTTTCAGGTATTGGCTGTTTCTTGCAGGGGGAGGGGCCAGGAAAGTAAGAGAACACTCTGGAAAAAATGAGAACAGCAACTCTCAAAATCACCACAGGGAGATATCTGTTCTGCGTTACCTTCTTCCAATCTCATCAAAAACACCTGCAAATAAACTAAGCTCTTTAATTATTAAAATTTGCAACGATATTTACGGATACAATATTTGGAATATTATCAGATTTTGGAAACCATTATGCAACACTTAAAAATCTTTGGGCAAATATACAGATAATATTGTCGTATTCTACAAAAAATTGACA
Source organism: Anguilla anguilla (assembly GCF_013347855.1). NCBI lineage: Eukaryota > Metazoa > Chordata > Actinopteri > Anguilliformes > Anguillidae > Anguilla > Anguilla anguilla. The sequence continues at coordinate 19,399,046 of NC_049213.1, forward strand.
TTTTGTTGTTGCTGGGTACATTTCCATAAAGGATCTGAAAACAGAGTGCAGTGAGCTGGCTTTCAAGGTGGCTGCAACAGTCTTATTTTGCCATGGAAAGGGGTCCCTTGCAACCCCCCTGTGTGTCTGTGTAAAAGTGGCAGTGGTCAGGTAAGGGTATGTCATCAAAACACCCACTTCACAGATCACCAAACACTCACTACATAGATCATCCAAACATGTGCTTCACAGTTCATCCAAACACCTGCTCCACAGATAATCCAAACACCTGCTCCATGGATCATCCAAACCTCTCACTTCACAGCACCTTTATTCTCCTCTGGCCTGGGGACCACTGCCATGGAACTGCTATCCGAGTGAGACATCCATCAGGGAATTATTCAGCACAGAGCCACTGATGAAAAATGACCACCAGTTACACTAATAGGGGCCCAGATTTACAGATGTGGGTGCTGGAACCTTCAGTTGTAAAGCTCATTCTGCATATGCCTAGTTGTCCTGCTCTGGGTAAATATGAGGTAAACATGGGGTTGCTCTGACACAGGTGGGATTACCACAGCTCTTCTAACCTGTCAAGGGTCAACATTGTTTCTGCAGACCTGCAGTATTGTTACTTGGAACTTCATTTTTCAATAAAAGTAATTGATTAAAGTTAACTTACTTCACCTGGTATCTTGGGTCTGAAATGGCTGTGATTTCAAGGTGAAAATGAAAACCAGAAGCAGACCATTAGACTCTCCAGGACCAGGGACAGGGACCCAAGCTTGATGTTTAAGAGGCCGTGTATGGTCAATTACAAGTCCTGTCAGAGATCATACGCCATGCACACTGTGGTCTGATTTCGTAAGCCTCATGTGATGCGGGTGGGCCGGAAGTCTGGTCCATACACCCTCACCAATTCTGACACACATGCACCCACCCCTGCCTTCCCCCCAGCACCCGCGCCTACACCCCCTCCACCCACCTCCACCCCATTGCAACACCATAGAGCCGCAGTAACGTCAGAGCCACCAAACCACTGCATTAGTCACAACCTTTCCGTGCTATCGAAACTCTGGCACAGGCCAGGCCTAATATCATGAGTTTAAAAAATGCACCCCCAGCCCCCCCAAATCTGTAAGATTTGCAAATGGTCAGTTGACCAGAAGTGAAAGAGGAAGTAGCTTTGGACTACTGGAGTGCATGAACTGACAGGAAAAGAAAACAGACAGTTCCAGCTGGTCCTGCCCTGCCAGGGGAAAATTACTGGGCCAAAGGTAAATATGCAGCCTTAATAAATATGAAATTGTGCACCAAAGGTAAATATGCAGCTTTAATAAATATGCAATAATGCACCAATGGTAAATTTGAGTCCCCACTGAATCATTGAGTCTTAGGACAATCGAGAGTCCAAAGTGAATCACTGAGTATTACAGTAAGTAGAGTCATCCTTATATAAACAACTAAATCACTCAGGCAATAGTCAGATTGCTAGCAGAATCATTAAATCACAGAGTATTTAGGGAGAGTTAGAGTGTGATGTGGTGTAGAGGGAGTCTAATTCGGCAGGAAAAACATATACTGTATAAGATGTGTATTCAAAGAGTTTTATGGAATCACAATGTACATTCCCACTGGCATATTGTCATGCATTTTGTGCTTGGAGTCCAAAGACATAATTACCGTGATTATATTGCATAGGAGGCTACTTAACCAACTATGGAAGACAGATCAGGCACCCTATTTGAGACAGTGGTATCTTGCTCAGCAGAATTGCAGCCAATGAGAGACTTGCTTTTAGTCTTCTCCATTAGACAGAGTAATTCTCTCTGAAATGGGGAGGATATCTATCTACTCAATTCCTCTCAACTTCTTCTTACCTTTTGTTGTTTTGTTCATTTTTGGTTGTTGCATGTTTCTGTAAAAGTCTGAAGTCTTCCCTATGTTATGGGCTCCTCCCCTTTAGTTTTTTGTTCTCCTCGTGTACACATACTTGCATACACATTAATTACACTTGTGATTATGTTATCAAACTTATTCTAGTATATATAAAATTTTATTTCTAATGTTTGTGTATAGTTTTGTATGGTACTTTAACATTGTGGATTTGGTGTGTTGAGCTATACAGGTACATTTGTGCATTGGCTGAATTATGTATTTTTTAAGTGGGTATATTATGAGGGCAGAGGGGTGGGTGGGAAATATATGAGAGGGTGCAGAACTATGCATTATGGCGCAGAAACAATGATATTATTGTACTTTTATACTTTATAATTTAAATGAGACATGGACTTCTACCTGCTTTTTTGTTGTATCTATGCACCCCTGACAAAATCTACAATAAAGAGTTTATTGCAAAAACATGCATCAGTTGGTTCCACTATCTCACAGCTGACACATTGATGGCAATCATTAAACAATGCATCCCGCCTTTTCTTCATATTTCTGCTTCAACACCCTTTCCACACAATTCTGAGTGTGACAGGGGCCGCTTTCAGAGTTCAAGAGTAACCCGTGTTTGATGAGTCAAAACGCAGGCTTGCGTTTCTTTCTTTCAACAGAAAAGAGAAAGAGGAAAAACCCGCAGTGAGTTTTGATTCTGTAATTTTCCGCTCTCTTTCTTGGTTTTGCAGAATGAATAAAACCCAAAAAGAGGAAGTTATACATAGATTGAGAAGACAAAGAAGTAGATAAGATTCTGTCTTTACTCCAAACTCATGTCCTCCCTTCAGGCACGGAACAGTGGTCCTACGGTCGTAGGCTAGATGTCCATCACATCACTAAGCTGTACTTGCATGCATGGGCCACATATTTACACAGTGCAACATCAGACATCCAATCTGGGCCTGTTACTTATAATAAATATAGTAACATTTACAGTATATGACACCATTCATGTCCTGCTGTAACATGAACTGCTTTACAAAAGTAAAATAATGAAAATTTAGCTTTCAATAAAAACAGGGATGCACCCATTAGATGAGGAAATTTTGCAGGGGTCTAAACTTTTTTTGAGTGCCCTCTGATTTTTATTATTTAGTACTGTATATGTAGGCCTATAATCCACTATATAAGACCTATATATGCATCAGGTGTTATTTTTTTTTTCAGTACAATCTTTCTCTGTATGTTATTTTATCATAGATTCATGTTAGGAGACTGTTTTAATGGCAAATGGACACAAAGGCCAAGAAAACAGAAAAATGGGTGTTGAAATTTAACTAAATTTATTGATAAAATACAGCACGCAATGGAAGACTTTTGAATTTCTAAGACTGATCACTAAGGGCTTGGGTAAGAAATGCACTCCTAATAAACACTACTGTACAGACCACAGAAAAATATATATTCAAAATGAGGCAGAGAGTCACTTGGCACTCTTGCGCTGCCAATGTATATAAGAATTTATGTAAGAATCCTTCCATTTTTAGGTGAAATTTTTTCCAGTCTAAATTCTTAGTGAATTTCCCTGTACTGTATTACTGATTTATGTAATAACATGATCAACCCCAGAATGTATATATTATGAGCAAAAGCTCTGGCTATAGTCCCTTCATCAAAAAAGGGCTCCCAGATGTATTGTCAGAAAGTATCCGCCCATCGCCGTTGGGGTTGTTCTGTTTCTTCCTACAAATATATTCTGTTGGTGGAGTTGCTTTCTGTTTTCTTTTTTTTTACTGGAAATGTAGTGACACCAACATCTCATTCTGATGTTATTATCACTGGATCTTAGCAGAAGACCATGCAGCGGTGAATCAGTGTGGAACTGCAGGAGTCTTATGACATCATCATGAGAGCTGGACAGGAAACCATGCAGCAGTGAAACAGGAAACCATGCAATTGTGAATCACTGGCCTTCCTCTCACTCAGACCTCTCCTCTGTGAGGCAACACAGGGTACTCAAAGGCACAACCTATGTCTTCTTCCTCAGATTTTCTATAGGACTTTTATAAACTTAATATAATAAAGGCCCACTAAGCAATGACCAAATCCGTAACACATGCTGCAGTCCCTGCTCTAAAGCAAACACCACCTAGCCTTTGCAAATGAGTGTAGGACTAATGGTTTATGATGTTCGAGAAAATTTATGAAACTCTAAAAAGTTATATAATTTAATAAAATATAATTTATGAAAGTGTTTATAAGGGGTTATTAGCCAGGTCCTGAAAAACAACAAACCTATGTTAAAGACAGGTACTGTTGCAATTTTCTTTGTAATGAGAATGTTGATGAATGTTGCATATTAAATTAACAATTAATAATGAGAACTTACTTGATAGATGAAGCCAATGTCTACATGCTGTCTCTTGCAAATAGCTCAGAAGTAAATGTGAAACTGTCCTGTCCTTGTCAGTGCACACTGATAGCACAAGTACAACTGTTTCTCCTATAGTACATCTCTCTCTTTGCACCTGGAAAATCTCTAGCCTGAGAAATTTTACACATGACGCAGCTAACAGATGTATATGCTTTACACAGCTACCTTACATAAGTGACTATCTCTCCCTCCCTCACTCCCTCTCTCTGCCTCTGCTCCTTCTTTCTTTCTCTCCCCTCTTTGTCTCAATATTACCTTCTCTATGCTTTATTCTTATTTTCCCTCGCCACTTCCCCGCAGTTCAGCTGTCTGTTAAACAGTAAGGAAGCTGTCATATGGGGTCAAAGTTCAGCCTTAAAGGAGTGACCCAGTCACTGGTGATTCAAACAGGGTGTGTGCATGTCTCTATGTACTGTATGCATGGATGTACATTGATGTGTCTGTATGTATGTATGTTTACATTATGTGCATGTATGGGTAAGTGTGTGTTGACATGGGTATGTGTGTTTGTATGAGCATGTGTGAGTGTATTTGTATGTGTGTGCAAGTGTGAGCAAACAAACAACAGCTTTATTTTATTAATGCCCTCAGATTTCCTTTGGATTTATTGGATCTCGTCTCTTTCAGATACACTTCAGCATTGAATATGAGCAAGGACCACACATGTGCACATGCACACATGCGTGCGCACACACACACATTTCATTTTTTTTTGTCTTTGCTGCTTTCATACATTTTGCTTTCCTGCTTTCGTGCTTTTGATGGGAAGAGGACCTTTAGAATCATTATTATTGTGGAAGTGCTCCTATCTGGGCTCTCTCTGGTGTGTGGGGAGGTAAAACCCTCACAACTTACAGCAGATGGCAGGGTTTACCATGATGACCCTTCATAAGAGCCATGGCTGTAATTCCATGTGATAGATACGGATAAATACTCACACTGTGTGCACAAGCTGCTGCTGTCTTTCCTGCACTTTCAGCATCATGGCGCAGCTGACAACTGAGAGACAGAAAGGGCTGAAAGGTTTTTTACACAGGAAGGAGAGAGAGAGAGAGAGAGAGAGAGAGAGGGTGGGGTGGAATTTATTCCAGCTGGTTACCTTTCACTCATACATTCTCATTTCCAGGAATCCTGTCCCCCACCACAATGTTACTGTCACCATCTCCCAGCGACACACAACTACATCCTGCAGTAAAAAAAGTAAAAAATAAAAGGAGGAAGCACTCTTCAAAGGAATCTCTGAAAGGGCCTCCAAATGTGCCTGAACATTTACTGCTAACAGGACTGAGGGAACTGGGATAGGCCAAGGCACCTAACTGACGAAGCCATGTCCCCCACCACCTCCTGGCCTCTCCCTGCAAAGCACCCAGTGGTCCGGAAAGTTCCACCCCCACACCCTCTCAAAGTATAAAAACAAGGGTTGGGAAGCAGAATGGACATAATGCATTCTATACTCTGAACAGTGCTCAACCTTAGAGCAACCAGCGGGGTTACACAGTGACATGTTCACATGTGCACTACATATATATATATATATATATATATATATATATATATATGATTACCAGATAAACTCACACAAGTGAAGCTAAAGCAGAGTAGACCAGAATGCATGAAAGGACATAAAGGACATATTTTATTAAACTGCCTATGGGAAAATATAGGTGGGGGAAGGGGGTGATCAAACCTTTTTCCACTACGCTAGACAGGAGCCCTGCAAATAAGCACCGGCAGGGTTTTTCTCACACATAGATTAAGGGGTATTAACACAGTATCCTCTTTCTACAATATGCTTAATGTGTGCCTAAATAAAATATTAAAATAAACAAAATGTATGATGGATTAATCAAGGGGAGTAGGGAAGTGGTCTTGGCGGGTTTGTCAACCTCTACTATAGAGAGATGAGGTCACAGTCCCAGGACCCTCTGCAAGTCAGCCCAGTGCAGGGCACGCGCCCAAACCAGGAACTGAGCGCAACGTGCGGAACTGGTCCACCACATTTGAGAAGAAGCACCACGCACACAGAACGAACTTGACTTCATAGGACACGTGCCACTGCAAAATAATATATCTGAAATTCTTCAATCCTTTAGACACTAGCAAAATTCCTAATTACAAGACACTTAAAAGAAACATCTATTTTCACTAAATATTCAGAACATATACTTCCATCATGTGATTGAACTTCTTCAAATACATATTTGATCCAGGTCTTCAAGAAAATGGTAAACATATCAATAAATTTAATATAGAAAAGTAATACAGAAAAAACACACTCTGCTCCCGTTTTCACTATTTATTGTAAATATCTCAATTTGATGCAGATTTTTGACAGTTCAAAATATAAATAGCAATACATTAATCAAACAAGGGTATTTCTTTTTCCACACACACATGTACATACTGTACATGCATATGCATTTATACCAACACAGCAAAGCAGTGACAGACACAAATAATATCAGGTGAGGTCCTGATTCACTGTAATTATTAAAGACCCAATTACACTTTTCAAAAGAGTAAACCCAGTTGTCTTTTCAAATTCCCCTAACACTGGCTATGTGCATCTGGCTACCTAATCACCATTCCTATATCTGACTGACTACCCAATCCCATGCATTCCCTACCCTCAGTTATTCTCCAAATGATAATTGAGTTCTTAGTTGACATAACTTGTTGAAAAGGGTAAAATAAAGAAATTATGAATATATTTTAAATTACCAGATTAATCTGAAGTGACATAAGATAACATATTTGTGAGATAAACCCCAAACAGTGCGTTTGGGAATGAGTATGACATGAGATCTGTCATAGGCTATATGCTTGCCAGATGTGCTTTCTGAGCGGATCTACAGCTCAGCAAATAGGCTACCATTGTGATGTGAGGACGCACACTATTACTCTTCTGTGTAATAAAGAAACATAAAACAGCTCACTTCTGTGGTGTGAGGATGACTATGGCTTTCCACAAATGTATTGTCCCAAATGCTGTAAAGAAAATTTAAACTGAAAAAATTTAAGGGTTTAAGGACAATGTCAGTAATAAATTACGCACATAATACAGTAATACAGAAACGCAGTAATACAGAAAGATTGCTCGGGCTGTATTATAACGCGTTCATGCTGTCCAGCAGCATGCTGAAATAGACGCTCGTCACGAGGCGAAACAGTACTTGGTGTGGCTCGGTGATCGCTGAACTTTAACTTACTTTAAAACTGCGTAGCTTCCCTTGACGCTTCCGCAACCAATGTCTTTGTCAGCATATTAGTGTCACGTGTGCGATGGTGGGGGCAGGGGACTCGTGAGCTTTCCAGCAGCGCGAGGTTGACTAGGCTATTCAATTGTTCAGAAAAGCTTGGTTAATTCTCCGGGCTGACACGATGATGCCAGTGAAAGAACAGCAAAAATACAAAAATACAAACAGACAGACAAATTACATTTCAATGGCTTTAATATTTAAAATGTGAAATCCCCCCCCCCCCCCCAAAAAAGCAATAAAACATGAAATGCAACAGAAACCAGTCTGAATCACAATAAATCATCACAAGCAACGTTCGATTATCCCCTTTCCCATTCATATAAAACACAAGTTGCTTCCCTTTTAAAATAAATCGAATTAAAAATAACGACCGCAGCTGCAGCTCAGACCTGATTTCAACACAGTTGAATCAGTGGCAAACCAGTGATGGTTAAAAACACAACTCGTCAATACTTGGAAAATATGTTCATTTAAAACATTTTTAAAAATAAAAAATAAAAAATAAAAAATAAGTCTACTGTAGGTGTCTGGCCAGCAGAACCAGAACCCCCGAGTAATAAAACAACAAATAGAATAATCATAAAATATAAACGTAAGCCTACGTCATGTATATTTTAATATCAGACTTTCAAATACAGAATCATTTCCAACTGACCAGCAGAAAAAGGGAACAACGATACTTGTACATAAAAAGAAGTAGCCTAGTCTGTGTGTTCAACTTCAGCCAAGGGAGCTTTGTTCACCATTCACTGCGAACCGCACTGACACCAAGGCTCGTATTACTGATAATTCACCAAGTGATATGTCCTTGAAATTTGAGGTCTGGATACTGACACTACGATTCTATAACAAAAGATGCGTTACGCAGTAAATGTCCTTACAGACAGAAAAAAATTCATTGGTATATACCGCCCCGCGTCTAACCAATGTGTCATGAGAGAAAAGTTTAAATTAAAATAGCCTATATCTCAAACAAAACTGGGATATACGAAACAGCTCTTTTAGTCTATCAGCTGTTTTGAGAGATAGAGAGAGAAAAAACATTCCAGTCTATGGAGCGTAAATGTAGGCTATAAGTGGCGACAATAACCTATACATATATAACTGCATTTGATCTTTTAGCGCCGCATAGGCTATATATTTTGTATTAATATGCCTAACAATACAGACTTGGCCTAATTTGGTGCAATAAAAATATCAGACCACAAACGAATTTGCCCACTTTAAAATGTAGGCTACATTTTCAAGCTAGGCTACATATAGGCCTACTAGCTACATGAACAAAGATTAAAATATAATTCTATAACCCCGACACAATATGATCTGAGATCAACTCGCCTACACTTGCATGCGTTCCAGATAAATGATAAAACTAATACAAAATATGTTTTTTTCCCCATACATGTCCAGCATGCATGATTAGTATGTTAACGCAATTTAAAGATTTGGCCTATAAACCTAACGAGATTCCACAAAAAAATCCCAAATTCATCTAGCTATTTGCAAGCAAGGCACATGTGCAGTCCGTAGTATTAGGAGGGAAATGTAGAGTGACGCTGATGGTGCAAGTCACGTTGTTTTCTGTTTGGGAAATTTGACCAACATCACGCCCAGCTTCCAATGGCTTGCACAGGTATGCAAATGTCCAGGTCCATATTAATTATGTGCCCAATGATAAAAATAAACATTCTTTCCACACTGGGCAACGATAACCTAAGGATACGCCGCTGTTAATGGAACGTTTTCAACGACAGGGCCTATACCAGATAACAGCTGAATTGAGATATTAAAATATATGCGATTATTAATTTTAAAGTATTTGCTGATAATACAGTTGACCTCAGCACCGGTCATAATCATCATCATTCTCTTCTGAATCTTTTTTGAACGAACGTGTTCAGACAAAAACATAGCCTAAGTGTTCAGACAAAGAACTCGGGTGAGGACGGGTCGTCACTTGTGGACCCTGCCTCACGAAACTCGTTCACACCGGTCAGTTTCTCGCACTTGAGTTTGTAGGCGTCTCTCTCGTGGGCCAGCCGGGTGAGCTCCTGCTTCAGCTGCTCCACCTGAGTTACCAGGCTAGTCTTCTCGTGCTCCAGAACATGCTTCTGTCGCACGCGCTTGAAGCGGCAGGACTGCGCATAGCCCCGGTTCTTCAGGGTCCGTCGCTTCTGCTTCAGACGGGCAACCTCATCTTTGGCGCATCCACGCAGCTGCCGATTGAGCTCCCGCACGGTCATGGACACCAGCTGGTCATCTGAGAAGCGATCATCCAGGCCGGCATCAGTGACCCCGCCGTGGCCCTGATGGTGGTGGAACTGATGGAGCGGCTCGGGTGAACTTGGAGAAGGGCTGTTGGGGCTCTGGTTGTGGTGAGGGTGAGGCTGGCCTGGGTGACCCGACAGAACGTCTGAGTGATTGGGAATCCCCAGATACGGATGCTGGTGGTGCTGTGGGGCATGGCCGTGACCGTGGAGATTGCTTGCCACTCTATAGCCTTCGAAATCCGCTCGCTGGAGGTGCTGCTGGGTGTGGGCAGGTGGTAGCTGCCCGTGGGCCCCGGCGCCAAACAAAGCTTCCACTGCGTCCTCTGGTGTGAGACCCAACATCAGCGCATCAATATGCTGGTTATAGCCGCCCCCGGGCATCCAGTACAGCTCCTCCAGCTGCGTAGACTGATCCGTTGGACTGAAGCTCGGCGAGGAAGGTATCGAACTGCAGGGTGTGCTGGACGGGGTGGAGGACACGGAGCCCGTGGACGTAAGTCGGTTGCACTCCCGCGTAGAAGAACGCTCCAGCCCGACAAGAGACTCCTTCTTCACGTCGAACTTCATTAGGTCAAAGTTGTTAACGCAGCCCAGTCCCAAATGGCTGTTCTGCAGCCCCAGATCCACGTTGAGTTCCGTCGTCATCTTTCTTTTAACTCTTTTAAAATCTTATACCCTACGAATCCCTGCGTCACAATGACTATTTCAATGCCCAAGCAGTATAATAACCGACAGCGAAACACGTCAGCTGAAGTAGCTTAACCTATGCAGAGTCCCGTCAGATCCAAATAAAGGAAAGGACCCCTTAACAGCAAACGGAGGCTGTAAGAGGGAAAAATGCTGATGTGACTTTTCGCTCACAAAGCAACTTGCCAGCTCTGCGCAGCAGAGGTACTGGACTGCATTCCTCCTCACCCAAGCGTCTGGTAACTGCGTCATATATGCTCCGCTTTAGCGTTATAAGCCCCTTTGCCTGATGTAACAGGAGGGACGAACAGTCTCTCTCCAATGGGAAGAGTGCAAGTCAGTTGATTAGCATAAGTACCGGGGAAATAGGATTCGCGACTGAGTTATGACAGTCGCCGAGCTCCTGAAGAGGCAACTTAAATGCACGCGCATAAATGGTCTGTCAGCGACTCTTTAGAATATGAATCCGTCGTATTGAATTTTAAATAGGTTTTACTGCCTAATTTCTTAATTTTATATGCCCAAGTATAATATTTAAAAGCAACATAAAAATTAAGGAGGGTGTTTTCATAATATATTGCTAGCTGTAATGCACCAATTTTACGATTCGGACTGTGGAGCATAAAGTAGCAAGATTAACCTCCAGTTCCATAAGGTATGATCTATTGAACGCGTTTTTAAAACCTTTAAGCAAACAGAATGGCTGATGTAGGCACTTTTTGAACGCGTACACTCGCTATATGTGCACAACATGCACAAAAAATGTGTTGCACTCTATTTTTGTACTTATCGCGCTATTTAGGTTTTCACTGAACCTACAAAACAATAAGTGGCGAAATACTAAAATACGTAGGTATGTATCTCGTTTACTTCGTAATTGTAAAGAATTTTTAGCCCTAGAAAGAATCTTAAAACAATCCCAACACTGCCCTCAAGTGGCTTCTGTAGTAATCACGTGCAACCAGTTCCCTGTTGGGGATAAGAAAATTCTTTTGGCAGATTAGTTTGGCTATGACGTTTCAAAGCCAACAGCCAGGGCACTTTCTGAGAAATGAGCTTTTTAGCTATCTTGCCCTGATTCGTACGAGAAGACTGATGCCAATGTATCGGTCCCTGTCCATCCAGTAAAAAGACATTGGACAATACGAGGAGGTTACCCTTACAGCATTCCAGTCGCACATGTACTGGTAGTGCTAAAGATCTGTGAAGGGTGAAGCCTTGGGCAGGTGATGTTCTGTCTCGCTCTGGTGGTAGGATGGCATTACTGCAGTCAGTGGCTGCAGTCAGTGTGGGGAGCTAGTTTCTCAACTTCTGGCCTCCAGCAACACAAATGGAGGTGCAGCTAATTATTTCCAGACATAGTACCTAAACAGTTACCTGCAATTCGTCCAACAAAATCCCAGTTTATGCATCCACCCAAAGAAAACAGAGCTGCTTCTATTAGAAGCACTAATCGGCATATCATGCACAACAATTATCATGCCATTATCATTTGGATGACAGTGACGCCTGACAGATAGTAACATAGTACTGTGTTAGCTGCCACAAGTGTTTGTGTTGACATAAATATTTAATGAAGGCGTTATGTTCTGCCTATGAAGGTTGTGTGTAGGTAAGTGTATACCTCTTTTTTGTGTATATGGTTTTTTATGTATTTATGTGAACTTGGCACGTGCAGCTGCAGGTATATCTAATGCAACTGAAGCTTGATCCGAGCTCTGAAGCTTGTTCTGTCACGCCACATCCAGCCAAGGGAGAGCTCACATGCAAACACCTGACCAAGTAGATTTACTGAGGAAAATTGCTTAGGCATGCAGTTCTACATATATCCTGCACAACTATATAAATACAAAGGTTTAAGTTTAAATGCAAGTCTCACCATTGTCCATAATGGATTGTGACTGGATTTTGAAAATTGTCAGTTAATGTGTGATGGTATGTTGAGGAACAATTGTCAGAAAGAATCACTGAGATGAAGAACTCCAACAGCATTCTGGTGATTTTGTTCCCCTTTTATCTTAATATTAAACTTATTAAAGGGAAATATTAACACAATGCAGGTTTGGCTCATAGTCATTTGCTTTGTTTTTTAATTCTTCATTATCTACCAAATGGTTAGTTTTAGTGGCCATGGGTCCATACTTTCACCAATTAGAAGCCTAGTGGTTCATCTCGGCTGTTAATTTGATCAGTTAAAAAGATCTTTTACCTCTTTTTTGTAATTGTTTGTAATATAGCACATTGTGAACTTGAGACTTTTATTCTTCATGGCATGCATAGCTATTTCTGACATAATGTAGCTTCAGAATGTGATTAAGAAATCCCTCTAAACCCGAAAAGAACCTACTTTTCCAAGGCAAGCCCACTCTTGATATCTTTCATATTTTTGGCTGGACTGCAACAGCGCGGCCAGCTCTACAAACGTAAATGTCTCTGAGTGAGTGACTGACTGACTGAGTGATGACGTTACACCATTGGTCGGCCAAGTTATGAAGTTACACCATTGGCCAGATCACGTGTGTTTAGACCAACCATATACTAGGTTTTACCCTGGTCTTGTTTTATTATCTGCACTTTCCGCCCAATTTTTCAAGCTCTAACTAGTCCTACAGTTTTTGCACTACATTCAAACTTTTTACACCAAAATTACTGGCTAGTTCCAGACATTGTTGCTTGTATTCAGATTTTTTGAAATATTCAAAAAAATTTGAAATATTCAACTTTTTGTGAGAAATTTTTCCTCATAGGAAAGCATTGTAGAAAGTTCAGATCCTAGAGCGTGGCACTTGGTTCTGCAGCATTTTTGCACTTTTCTAACTTGACACTCCCTGACATCAAAACGTTCAGCTATTTGTCTACTCTCAACCTAAAAAAAATTTGGAATCACATGTTTCAGTCTCTCAGTATTGGCATTTTTGACAGTCACGCTCCACATACACATGAATGGGCTGCCCACTCTAGCTGAAGTTGGTGATTTTACAGTTTTGATACACGTTTTTAGATCGTCACAGAGGCCACAATTTTCAACGGAATTACACATAATCGCACACAAATCTTCATCAACTCCTCCTTGCACTCATATTCAAATCTAAAAAAAAAAAAAAAACTAATATTCATATCTAAGCTTTTCTTTTTATCATTTTGCTCCTATTGCACTTTTTCTGAGCTATGTGGCCTCATTGAAATGCATTGAGGCTTGAGGACAGTGGCAGACTTTATTCCTTACTTTATCCTTACTTCAAGTATTCTGGTAATGATTTTCAGCAAAGCAAGCTCACACAATTCCTTCAGGAATTGTAACCTTTCTAGAGTAACTTGAAACACGGCAACTTCAGCTCCTCAGTTCTGTGTAGGCAAACATGACCAACAAGTCACCGTCTGCATGGAAACCCACGCATGCGTATTTCAAGGAAGGGAATTTTCAGCGGACTGTGAAGGTACGGAGCGAGTAGCTTGTGGCGTGGGTTGTTATTTTTATGGCGTCAAATATTTGTGCTACACCTGTGGGCACCTGTGTGACTTCCACGATATTAACATGATGACGTGAACTTGCTGAGTCGTGAGCTGGTTTTCCTTATAAGTTATCGAGATATTTTGCCGTCAGTTCTGTTGACTGGCGGCCCGAGTCTCTGTCAAGCTAGCCAACGTTAGCTAGCGTTAGTTTAGCTAACAGTCTGGTGCGCTAACTAGCAGGTTGTTGGTATTCCTCCCTCATGCGCTGTGCTCTAGTAATACGTTAGCTAACTGCATAGTGACAGACAAATAAGTAATGTTAGGTATGCTAAAAAAACAAAAAAACATTTTTTCACGTCATGCTGAAACAGTACTTAACGTGTGCTTGCTAGCTTGCGTAACGACGTTTGATTAATTATGAGTGTTGGCTAGTCGTGTTAACTAGCTACGAAGCTACCCACCTAGGCTGGTAGCTAGACGAACGATATCTAATTACAGGTGGAAAATAAATCTCACCCGGTCTTGTTAGCTACCGATGGTAGTAGCAGCTTTAGCACCTATCGATTTAAAAATCTGGAAACATCTGTAACTTCACTTATCAAACGCCGGCAAGAATGATATGTTACATTAGCTAGCTAACCTTACCCATTCTGGTCCAGCTAACAGTTAGCTGTTTGGCTCGTCCTCCATTTATTTCGCATTTGATTTAGCTAGTCTTTTTTTAAATGTGCGATGTATCTGTGGTAACTTGGCTGACTGTGGTAACGTTGTGACTGCGACATTTGTTTTTCTCTGAGAGCCAGCCAGTGTCACCAGATCGATCGTAAACTAACGTTAAATTGGTTTTCACTGGACAGAACGGACTGTCGATACCTTGAATGGGGAGGTCAGGGGGGTGTGTACAGTTAGCTCGCTACTGTGAACTATAGGAACATGACGACGAGCTTGCAAGCTACCTATCTACCTTTAAAGGGGTAATGAGCTGTAAATCACGTTTTCTGAGCGGAGTATCCTGTGTTCATTTGATACATCACGTTAGTCCTGTTGTGGAAAAAAAAAACCATGCACTGCCTCCCAAAGGTGATAAGTTTTGTTTCTTTTCGCCTGAAACCCAACCCACATCCGTGACGCAGAAGTAGGTAAATACCTCTAAATATACGGAAGCAAGTCATAGCCCCGTCTTCGCCCCTCTTCTTGATAGACGGGTAAGTATTATCTATTTAACCTGTGTAATAGGACTGCACAAAGTACCCTGCTGTACTGCCTGCGGTTTGTTTTGGTCGAGTTGTGACAGCTTGGACAGTGTTTTTTCTCTTTACATTAGCTTAGCCAGAAATCCATTTTAATCTTTTCTTGTTCTTGCTGCTACTACCTGAAGCAAAACTGATTATTGAAGCCAACTGATTGCTGCATATTACCTCACGAGAAGGTTCTGAAATGCACTTGCACACTGTCCTGAACATGCAAATGATTGTCCCTCCTTTCTGTCTTGTCTTGCAGTCAGTTTCGCTTTGGAAATCCTTGGTTTCCCTGAGTGATCCTGTCTTCATGATGCCCTCACACTGAACAGGGGAGAACAAAATTCGGGGAACCCCACCGTCCCTTGAGCGCTCTGCATTCCATTGAGCTGTCCTGGGACCTGTGGAACCTTAACAGTCCCGCCTGTGTCGTTCACAGGCTTGTTGTCCCATCCTCCCCATGCATGCTCATCCATAGCCGGGGGGAATCTCAGGGAAATCCCACAGCAGAGATAAGTACACTGGCGCCACCTATTAGAAAGGAACAGACAATCCCAAGCCCTTAAAAGGCCTAACCCAGGAGGTGGGGAGGTTGTGGATGTGGGCTCCAGCCTGTGGGTGTAGTTGTGGTCACTCCCCCAGCGGAGCTGTGCACAGGGCAGAGCAGGAGATGGCTCGGGAGCCCCAGTGAGTAGTGCGGGGCCGAGCTGCCGTTGCTAATGGAGGCCAAGGTGGCGCGGGATCGCGAGGAGCTCTTCAGGAAGTACGCGCGGTCCCTGGAACGCCGGGCGGAGGAGGGGCCGGGCAGCGAGCAGCCATCAGGGGAGGCGGAGCTGGAGGCGGGGCTGCTGGTGGAGGCAGCGGCCCTGATGGGGGCCTACCGGGCAGATCCGAGCCAGCGGTTCAAGCTAGTGCGCTTCTATGAGGTAGCGGAGAACGCTCTGCGGGCCCCCAGGGGCCCTGGACTGCGTGGGCTGGAGAGAGCCTTCGCCACGCTGGAGACCGTCTGCGCAAACCTGCTGCTCTTCCCCTGGAAGAAGGAGTTCCGTTGCATAAAGGTATCACATGCTCCAGCAGGTCATTATTTCCAATGACCTATTTTTATTTTTTTTTAAATTCCCTATGCATTTGTAGTTTTCTACGTGGCATACAGCCTGTTAAATACTGAATAGGCTTTTGTCAGCTGATGGCTTTTATTGACTAAAAGGTTTGATCCAGGACAGCTGTAGGAAAAACTTGGTAAAAAAAAAACAGTAGCTTATGTGTTTAGACTAAGAAGGGTCATGATGAGCAGGGGGATTTTAACCTAAAAAAGAAAGACTTGAGAAAAACATTGCAAATGAAAGATTTGAAGATCCGAAACTGAAGGCAAGATAATTGATCGAATAAAACTGCAAAGTAAATGTATTCTTTCTGCCATTATATTAGATTTCTACAAATTTTCACACATTGATTGATTGACATCTTGATTTTGTTTTATATATATTTTTTCTTTTTAGTTGCAAGGTGTGTTTCAGATTCAACTTTTGCATTTTCAGTTACATTTCTTTGTTTCTAAGTATGAAACTTTTGGCCCTAATCTGGCTCCATATGTATGGACCAGATTTTGCCAGCGCTGAGACAGAGGTCCTGTAGACTCCTTCCAACTGTCTCTGCCAGCCCTTGCATGCCCTTATGAAATAACAGAGTGGCTATTTATTCTGTTGGCAATGAAAAAAGATCGAAGAAAAATCGGAAGTGGCTGCAGAATTCCATGTGCATGATGAGAAAGTAAACCCAGTTTAAAAAAGAATTACTCATAATTTATGTCTGACTGGGTTTTTATATATAATTTTTTTTAGAACAAAAACCGGCACCAAACCGGTGCTTTTCTCTATTGGGTTTTTTTTGTCCACAGCTTGTGAAGCTTGATCTGACTGCCAAAACTAAAAATGTGTACTTGTACTTCTGAAATGATTGTACTTGTGAACTGTGCCCTTTAACCCTTTGGGCAAGGTTGTGCATTTCCTTTATTTGCATAAATACTTTAATGAATTGGTTGTGAATTTGGTGTCCACTGCTTTTGCCGTTGTTGCACAATAAGTACCCTAAACAAACCAAATATTGTGAACAGACCAAGCTTATTGCTAACTGCCATCTTTTCTTTTCAGCTGTTCTTTTTAATAACAAGGTAGGTAGCTGGCTAAGATAAAGCCTGCCTTGATTAATTAAATTGAGACCAATCAGATTTTATTCAGTGCAAGAGCTATCATACTGATACTGTAGTGCTTTTAGTGTTAACAGTCTCCTGCAACAGAGGGAACTTATCTAAAATGGATAAGCATTACTAGCTAAATTACAGGCTACGGTCTTCATCCCTCTATTATCTCTCACTCGCTCTGTTCTCTTTTTACCATCCCTTCCTCTCTCTCTTTCCCTCTTTTTCATCCCTTCAGACGTTTACAGGCCCGTACGTGTACTACCTTCAGGGGGCGCTGTGTGAGGCTGATCTGCGCTCTCTGCTGCTCCTGATGGGCTACTCCAGGGAGCAGGAGCTGCAGTTTCAGGCGCGCGACCAGCGGGGGGAGCCGTCGCACCTGCGGCAGCTGGCCTTCGAGCTCTTCCTGGCGAGGGCGGAGTGCCAGCTGCTGGCAGAGGCGGTGGCTCTGGTGGGAGACGGGGCATCAGAAGCAGAGGTTGTAGAGGCACGGCGGGTAGGGTGTGAGGGGATGGGGTCTGGGGACGGCGGTCTGGTGACGGAGGCATCGCGGCTGTCGGTGCGGCCGGTGGAGAGGGGGCGGGGCTGTCTGAGGCGGGGCAGTGCCGGGGCGCGGCCGTCCCGCTCGGTGGATGTCACGGACGGGGCGGGGAGCTGGCAGCCGCCGCCGTCCCGACCCATCCTAAGGGCCTCGCTTAGCCTACGCAAAGAGCCGCTCTACACTGACGTCCAGGATGACCTCAAGGACGAGATCCTCCACCCTGCCCCCAGCCCTGCTCTCTTTTCCGCCCCCAGTTCTGCTCCATCCCCCTCGGCCGAGGTCTACCCCTACCCCCTCTCCTCTCTGGACGATGTGGACCTCTACACTGAGTGTGGGGTGTACCGCCAGCCCCTATCCCGCCCACCCAGCCGGGAGCCTCGGGACAGCTGGGGGCCGAAGCCCCTCAGCGCCACCAAGTGCCAGGGGTGTGGGCGGGGCTACCCCAGCCTGGCTTCCTGCCACAGGTGTCACTTGATCCTGTGCTCCTCCTGCCATGCCCAGGACCCCTCCCCCTGCTGCGGTGGCCCCTCCCCCTCCCCCCGGCCCCTGGACGGCTACCTGCCTGCCAAAGAGAAGCAGCAGCTGTCTGTCTACACCAACAACCACGGCCACTCCCACTCTCTTAGTAACAACCACACGCACTCCCATTCCCCATTGCCAGAGAAGCCATTGACAGTGTCCAAGCTCTATCACGGAAAGCCTTTGGTTACCCTGGGAAACGGTGGAGGGGGCGGGTCACGGTGTGGTTTCTGCAACAAGCCGGCAGCCTCGCACACTTGCATGAGCTGCTCCAAGGTGTCCTGTGATTCCTGCATTGGCCTCTACGCCGGGGACACCTGCAGCCGCAAGAACGTGCATCACACCTTCATCTCCAACCACCAGCTCAACTACAAAGCCAGCACTAATGCCCACACCATCTACCGCTGAACCACCCTCCATCACAAACCCTCCATCACACACTGTACCACCATCTCCCCTCATGGCTTTTGACAGATGCTTTTACAGCCATCTATCACACCTTGTACCTTCTTCTATCACACCCTGTACCTTCATCTGTCAGACCCTGTACCTTCTTCTGTCACACCCTGTACCTTCATCTATCACACCCTGTACCTCATTCTATCACACCTTGTACCTTCATCTATCACACCCTGTACCTTCTTCTGTCACACCCTGTACCTTCATCTATCACACCCTGTATTTTCTTCTGTCACACCCTGTACCTTCATCTATCACACCCTGTACCTTCTTCCGTCACACCCTGTACCTTCATCTATCACACCCTGTACATCTATCACATACTGTACCTTCATTTATCATGCCTTTTATTGCTAAGGATGTATGACATGCTGTCAGCCTGCTTGTTTGCAGTTGTTTGCTAATCATGAGGAAGCCATCACCTTGGGGTCACTCATCATGTCCACTTCTCTCCTTCACGCCTCTCTGTAGTCCTTGTGCTCTCATCTCTGTCCATCCTGTAATCCAATTGGATGTGACCCTGTTGCGCTTTCGACTTGAAGCCTACTCTACCCACAAAAATTTGATGTAATAAAAACTTGCTTGAAATATTCTGCCCACCCCCATCCCCTCCTGCCCTTGTTTTGGTGTCTGTGATGTCTGACACTTCTTTCAACCTTGGAACACTGGCTTTTTTGTGTGGGGGCGGTTGGCAAGTTCCAAAAATTACATTTGTTATGCAACAAAAGGACAAACAAAAATCCAGCCCAAATTTTTTCTGACCCATACATGCACAACCTAATATGTTATGAAATTACAAAACTCACTGTGGAACAGAAATGCACAGGTGTGTGGCACTTGGCTGCGGTAGACCCTGAGATCAGCCAGACCTTCCCATAATCCAGCCAGCAAGCACTATGTCTAAAACCATTAACTGATCCAGTATCGCTGGTCCTGATAGCACTGCAAAATGGGTATGAAACCTGCTGTCTGGTTTCCCGTAACGAGGTAGCAACAGTACTGGGTTTTGTTTGGCTCTGTCTCAAATGGCTTATTTGTTCACTTTGTCTATTCCTTACATAGTGTATAATATGTAGTGCATTATATGAGGGGTGAGTGTATGCTTAATTGTTCACAAACTCACATTTAATGCTAGCTAGCTAGACATTTCTGGCTAGTTAGCGTTGTGTGTTTCTTATACTAGTGTTAATGAAGCATCCATAGGATACCGCTGCCTTCCCTTCTATAGCATAATAAATACAGAAACAAATGTCATTAAATTTGACTTTGTTTTAATCGATATATAGACATTGTGGTTACGGATGGAAAAGCAATTGCTAAAGCAAGAAATTCTGCCACCTTAGTAGGATTGTTTTTTTTTTCCGCCAGCATTTGCACTGCATTTTGGGATACACTGCTACTGTACTACTTAATTTGGAACTAGTGGACCATTTGAAACCCAGTCTTGATCTTACCCAGTGTGAAAAGGCACACAGTGTTTGCTTTATAGGCCTGTAGTAAATAAAATACTTTCTGTTCTTCCTTGGGCAAATTCACTGGATAAATGTGAGTACTGCTATTTATTGTAAGCGTTTCAAATGTACAGTTCAGCATTTTGCCATGAAAAAGGATTAAATTTATTCTTGAATAAAGTGACGATATGTTGAAAACGTTTATGTTTTGAAATGGGACACTTTCACAGGTCTGTGTAGACTTTTTTTAGTCTTTGTAAGCCTCCGGGAAGTCATGCATTATTAATGTATTGGTTTTGTCTGCATGACATCGCTGTCGTTCACAAGCACTTGTCCAAGAACTGGTTGGCTTAAAGTCAGATGATGTTTGTGCTCTATCACATTTGAAGATAGGATTTTGCAATACCTAAATCGTCATCCATTGCAAAGACTTGCATGTGCTTATGACAGTTTTATAAAGATGTTATGACATGAGTAATTGCTTTATGAAGGTTTCAGGATAGCACACTTTGTAAAAGGTAGTTTCCAGAAATAAGGCATATGGGACATTTGAGTAGACATGAGGTACCCATGTGTTGGGCTGGGCCTCTAGCTCCTGAAGGGTCATAGTGTGTGTTTGCCTCCACCCCTCTGATCTTACGCCCAGCTACCCCTTTCTAATGCTCTGTACTGTGGCCTGTCCACAGCTATATGTGTGTATGCATGTGATTATGCACGTGTAAATGTGTTTGTGTGATCATACGTATTTGTGTGCACATATGTGTATGGATTTTGTGTGCACGTGAACATGAATGCGTGTTTGGTTATAGATGTGAGCATATGTGTTTGTGTGTGTGTGTGTGTGTGTGTGTGTGTGTGTGGGGGGGGGGGGGGGGGGTTAAGGCACCTGGGACACTCTGACTCTCCAGGGGGACTCTCTATAGGCCTGCTGTCTGCTATACTGAATCTGCAGTGCTGTAATGTGGATTTAAATACTGCAATAAAAATCTTAGTGTGTACATAATGTTATTTGAGAACAACGCTGAAATATTTACACCTCATTCACTTCTTAAAATTTTGTCTTGCAACAAGGATTCCTTTTACATCTTAAGTAAATATGTCTAGCTCTGTTAAATGGCATTTCCTTTTTTAACATTACAATAGCATAGCATATATAGCTTGTGAGACAGGTCAGATTAAGTTCTGAGCCAAAGCATATGAACATCCGAGGCCTGGAGCTGACATATTTGCTGTGAAGTATTGTAATAATTCACAATGCCTGAGCAAATATACAATTACTTTCAGATACAACATGAGAAAATATACTCTATAACCAAAAGTATATGGATACTCCTTGATCTGGGGCTGTTTTTCATGGTTTGGGCTTGGCCTTTTCCGGTATTGGCAAATCTTAATGCTTCAGCATATAATCATATTCTGTATGATTCTGTGTTTCCTCAGCAGTTTGAGGAGGGCCCTTTTCGTTTTCAGAGTGACAGTACCCTCAGACACACATCAAAGGTGCATATAGAAATGGTTATGTGGAGAACGGTGTGGAAGAACTTGACTGGCCTACACAGAGCCCTGACCTCAACCCCATCCAACACCTTTGGGACCACTTGGGAAGCCAACTGTGAGCCAGGCCTAATCACCCAATCAGTGCCTGTCTTCACTAATGCTCTTCTGGTGGAATGTAAGCAAATCCTTGCAGCAATGCTCTAACATCTAGCCTTCCCAGAAGAGTGGAGGTAGTTATAGCAACAAAGGGTGGACCAACTCGATATTAATGTCAGTAATTTTGGATAAGATGTATGTCAGGTGTCCACTTACTTTTGGCCATGTAGTGTACTTCGGAAGAGCCATAAAAGCGATTTATCTATCTAAAATGAAGGTGAGAGCTACCCTCAGGCCTGCACTGAGTCTGTCGTAGGATGAGGTGTCGATAAGTTCTATGATAAACCCTTTATGTTCCTGTAAATGGTATGCTTGACTGTTTGCTCTGTCAACCTCCACCCTCCAAAACTTGCACAACACACAAGTGCTCTTCTCTTATCGCATCCCCTGTTCCTCATTTCCATTACTCTGCTTCAGCTGAAGCACATATTATCTGGCTGACTCACCTTTGCTCACCACTTCTGCTCTTTCCTTAAGCAGAAGGTATTTCACAGAGGCAAAGATAGACATATCTTTATACATTATAATTATATATTGTATCATAATTATAAATAATTTTTAAAATGTGTTTTGTGTTTACTCAATTTCCCTTTGTCTAATATTACACTTTGTCTAAAGATCTGAAACCATTCAGTGTGACAAATATGAAATAATCGAGGAAATCAAGGAAAGGGACAAATTCTTTTTCATGGCACTGGATGTGTACAACATTGTATCAAGGCCTGGGCCTGTATTCACAAAGCATCAGAGAGTTGGGTGCGGATATGGGATCAGGTTTCCCTTGTTCATATCCAAGCCCTACTCATTTTGAACTGGTCTGAGATCTGCATTCCTGTGGAATGCTTTATGAATATGGGGTCTGGATTACATGTGCCTACATGGTTCTTTAACTTTGACTTGAAATATGATGGATTTTGGATGTTACAGAGTCGTTTTACGTTTTACATTTATGAGTTCTGGGGTGCTTGTTAAGGTCAATGGAAACATCCACACAGGGGGTTGTAACTTGGTTATGAATGGGTCATTCAGCAAGACAATGATCCCAAACGTTGTAGGGTTTAAACCAACAGTTAGTGTAATGACTATGACTATGTGCCATTGTAGGTGCAAGAGGAATATTGGGAGCATAGTGCTTTAGGTACCAAACTAGATTTGAGGGTGTAGTGTTAAATGTAGTATGTCTAATGATAATCAATACAGGGTACGTGCTTAGCTTAACATTTAGGGAAGAGACAAAGTTTTCAGAGTTAGCTTACAATGCCATTGTGCTGAATTCACTATATTTTTACTGAAGCAATTTGGCT
The DNA here is from genome assembly GCF_013347855.1 of Anguilla anguilla. Classification (NCBI taxonomy): domain Eukaryota; kingdom Metazoa; phylum Chordata; class Actinopteri; order Anguilliformes; family Anguillidae; genus Anguilla; species Anguilla anguilla. The sequence continues at coordinate 19,422,375 of NC_049213.1, forward strand.
TGGTACCTTGGGCAAAATAACAAGTGCACAACAACAGCTAACCTGAAAACAGGTAGCCAGCTCACAAAAACAGATAACTTTTGATGTTAGTGCTCTCTCTCATCAATTTATTATCCTCCATAGTTTGGGCTTTAAATAGTTAATTTTAGCGACGTTCTGAAAATGAATGGGAGCAAAGCGGGTTCCTGACAACTGTGAGTTAACAGGAGCAGGGGCAGCTAATGTTGCTAGTATTCATGCTATGCAAATACAATGGGGTAGGCTCCACAAAATTGCTTGTGATATACCAAAGTGAAATATCACTTTAAGCTCATAGCGCAAAGCCCCTAATGGTCAGCATGCCGGCGTGCCGAGATTACTAAACTCAGACATTCGGTGCTACTGCAACCAAAGTATGAGTTAAAAACAGAAACGCATTGTTTTAGTTTCATTAGTAGACGATACACGACAACTATGCCGAATACGGAGTTTCGCAGTGCCACCATTGACGCTCTGGTCGTTCATTTAACACGCACCCCCTCCCTGCAGTCTCTAGAAAACATCTTGGAATTTATAAAAATATTCTTTCACCACTAAAAAATCGTATTCCGTCATAGCAACAAGATAAACCCGACAATAGCCCTAAGATTGAGATGGCAGGTATGCCATCCCGCCAAGTTACGCCTTGGTGGGGGCATGCCCCATACCTATACAGCACTGAGAGTTTGGCACTTTTCATGGGTTCCCCACAGAAATAACCACAACAGCCATAGACTCAGCCCTTAAAAACATTGAATTCTGTAAATTCTCACTCCATTTCAAAAGACAGAATTCATAAACAACTTCACATGTCCATACAATAAAGCCCCAAACTAAGGGGATTTTGCGTTTTCTCCTTCTTCTTCTCATTCTTCTTCTTCTTTCTTCTTCTTCTTCTTCTTATTTTTCCTGCCGCCTATCCCACTAACAACATGTCTCCCCATTGGACACTTTACCTACACCAGCCAAATCTTCACCTACACGGCCCAATCAAAAACTCACATACACACGCAAAATACCCATGCCTTCTTATTCTGAAACATTTCCAGTTTAAACAGCTAGTCTGTTGTGGCCTAGTGGGCAAGGTTACAGTCTTGGAAACATGGGGTCCTGGGTCCAAGTCCAGCTAGGGGCACGTTTCTGTAACCTGCTTTTACCCTCACTAATTGTCTATTACTTCTCAATTATTGCTTTTGCTCCATATCTACCCGCTGTTCACCGAACGTATACACTGCATTATGACATACCGTCTGCACATTCAGTTATTAACCGGCTACAACATTGCAAGGCCTTATGGATTCAACGGGAGCTCTTCTGTGCTTACTGGCCTGTGTTCTTCTTTAAAACCACGGACAGGTTTGCTAATGATATTTCACACATTGCATAGCTATGTCATGGTGCTGCACTAACAAAGTCACAGACAGGTAAACCTCCGGTTGAAGGATTGAATCCCGCCTCGCCCGCGGGCAGGTAATTTCCTCTTTTACACTAACGTTTTCTTACGCTTTTATATTTTCTTTACCAAAACTCACTCACGGCCACCAATATACATTTCATGATGGCAAATGTATTCCTTTTATTAAACAGTTACACCAGTTCACCACTGTGCCATTTCTACCAACTATATTTCTTCACTTGGCTACCATACAAAACCTTCTTATCAGCAAACGCCACGTTTCTACATTCATGTTATCTCGCCCTGTTCTCTATCTAGCCACATACACACAATTACTACATATGTACGTTCTGCAACTCCCCATTAAAACATTACATTTAAAATCATGACTCACTCATAATTGTAACTACTACTACCGAACATGAGAAAAGCACATCCGTGCAATTGATCTCACACGTAACTTAACCCTCCACGTTAATGACTAATGTTATATATAGACTGTTATATATACGATTTGATAAGGAAAGTCAGCTCGCTCATGGTCACTTCATTTACTTCGCACTATAGTCTGTGATCATGTCAACCTTCACCTATATGCCCATTCTGCTAAAAACATACTGTTTCAACTACGCAGTTTCATCATTTATCCTAATTTATCTCACACTGTTGTTATTTTCTCATATGCAAAGCCTGCTGGGACATATGGGTCTGCTCCTATTTTCCACTATCAAGTTTTCCGGTTCTAGCTTAGCAAAACAGCGAAGAGGATTCCTACCTGCAGATAAGCCTATCAAAATGCCTTATAAACCTTACAAACACCATAAGTGCATCTCCATGAAATAACAGACAACGGAGCAGGACAGAAGGGTACACAAGTTGTGACCTAGGGAGTTCTAATAATACGGGCTTGTTGATTCTTTTGTTAATCAAAGTTCGTTGGATGACCGTCTAATCCGTGAGTACATACACTGGCCATATTTCACCTGCGTTTCCAAAGCGTTTATGCTTACGCCACCGCATCCTTCTGAACTGTTTTACATATATAGCAAACCAAAACTGCTAAACGGTACACGCTCATCAGACTGTACAAATTCACACAACGATAGCCATAATCCACAACCGTTTCTTACAAGGTTACTTCGCATTTCTCACTCTCATAATAAAACGCTATGCAAAAAGAAATGATATCTCATAAAAAACGTTTTCAACACACAAAAATGCCAAGTTACTCACACACACAAGACATACACCGTCTATAACTCATTCATTCACACTGCCAAAATCCAGGCCTGCCATTAAAAGTATTGATATCAAAATGACGCCAAGTTACGGCACTAGAAACAATATAGGCTATCTTGCCTCACCAAAATTAAATAAGATGTATTCCAAAGCAATGCTACCCAATATTTCCTCAATTCTTTCAAGTCACTTGGCCCTGTGTGTTTAAGCATGTAGTACATGGACAGGCCAAACATATGTGTAGATGGCTTTCTCATAGTCAAGATTGATTGAATAGGCGTCTATATGTCCAGTTTGTATTGGTATGTATGTATTTCACTGCCCAGCGTTTTTGTTGCGTGAATGATTGTATGTTTCTTGGTATAAATGCCTGTTCGTAAATGTGAATGTAACATGCTGCGAGGGAAATGTTCCCATGGGGATAAAGAAGTTCTCTATGTATGTATGTACAATATATATTTCACATGCAGTATTTATTGTACGTAGCAAATATACAATAACTTTTTAGTACAGTCTGGCTTGATTGACAATCACTGCTTAGTTTTTACCAATCACTGGTTACACTGCTTAGTTTTTGCTTCATACATCTATAGTAGTTCTGCATATCCACCCTTAGATTTTATGATGGTCAAGACTTTTTTGATCCAGCACATGTATAGTTTAACCTGCTGTATATATGCAATCTCTCAGTATTTCATTGCAAACTAAAAAAGTGCAAATTAATTTTAGATTTTTTGTCTAGACAATTGCATTTGTGGCATTTTATTTCTTACAAAATTATGTATATAAACTAATCTGCATTAGTAGAAAGTGTAAATTGTACAAATGTCTTGCTTCATTTAAGCCATTTTTCAAGTCTCTGTGATGTGTGTTCACATCTGGAGTTATAAAGCTTTAAATAGAGTACCCCTTAAATGGGCAAGGATTGGCAAGATTTGGCATGTGCGCTAAGGGGTTAAGTAACTGAACTTTGTAACTTTGCCAGTTCCAATCCCACCCTTTCCTGTATCATGCAAAGGTGAGGGGCATTTGGGTGAACAAGCAGCAGATACATTCCAAGTATCTGTAATTCAGTTTATGCTGATCACAGAAAGTTGCACAATTTAATCCTCCCTCCCAGTCTCCTCCTTCTTTGTGTGTCTATAAAATGGATTGGTCCGTCTCGCATTGCACATTGCTGTTCCAACTTCATCTATTTGACCAGCTGCACCATCCACAGCCTGTGAGTATCACCCCTAATCCTTTTCATCTCTTCAGACCTGTTTCTTATCTTTGGATTGCTTCTGCTATTAAATATTTTGCCAATTATTTCAACCTAATTGATTTTTTATTTATTGCAGAAGCATTTGGCATTTTCATTGTCTAGGAAAATCATTTGAGAAGAATTTGAAATTATGGTAGTTACTGCACAGTATCTTCTGTCAAAGCTCCTTTTCAACATCAACTATAATTTATGTATTAATATAATATATTAATCATTAATCAAAAAAACACAATACTGTCTTTGCAGAGCTATGAGCAAAAACTTCTTGTCCGTGAATGAAGAACTCCGCAAGGGAGATTATTTGGTCTCCAATAACCAAGAGTTCAAAGCTGTGTTCCAGGTAGGTAACCTGCAAGAGTACAAAGAAGGTGACAGAGAGTTATAGGGGCCCACAGTGAACTATGGTGACTCTTGTGGTGGTGGGCATCCAGAGTAACAGATTCACAGATAGATTATTAACACCTGAAGTAACTGTAATTACATATGAATTTATTATAGAATTATTTTTGACATTCTGTGACAAAAACAACATATTCAGACAGCCATAGACAGGAATCTGGAAACATCAGTTGTCCACTCACAAGCTCTACATAATAGGAACTTTGTTCCTAAAGTTACAAAATGTAGCTTCTAATTTTGGTATTGATGGAACTTGCCAGATGGTATTCAATTTATATATATATATATATATATATATATATATATATGTCAGTTATTTATATAATGACTACACCATGGGCAATTAATATTGCATAAAAGTAAAAAAGACAGCTGGCTGCATTGGAGTGCATCCTCCCAAATTGGTGGGGAACACTGTTGCGATGGAATTAGCTTGTAATTATGGTTGCACATAACCATTTGGAGATAAAGAAGCAGGGATTAAAATGAATAAAACTTTCAAATACCATAGATAATAAAAATGTTCTGAATGAATAAATGCACCCATCCTGCATTTTAACCATGTTTTTAACTCATTGTCTAGCATACCTCCAAGCTATATTAATTTTTACAGAAGATCATGTCCATTTGTACATTACTGCTTTATTGCATACCCTAGAAAAGGTGGAAATAAATAACACTTCCATGTTATTAAATAACATGTCATTACCTCAAAGTAAATGTCTGATATCATTTCTCAGAACTTTAATATTTCTAATTAGGGGGCGACATTGGCGACTCAGGAGGTAAGAGCAGTTGTCTGGCAGTCGGAGGGTTGCCGGATCAATCCCCACCCTGGGCATGTCGAAGTGTCCCTGAGCAAGACACCTAACCCCTAACTGCTCTGGTGCATGAGAGGCATCAATTGTAAAGCGCTTTGGATAAAAGCGCTATATAAATGCAGTCCATTTACCATCTTGATATAATTTCTATTATATTCTAGCAAGTACAAAATTGTCACAAATTTTGTACTTTTAGTGCTAATATATGGAAATTATTTGGACTATTACATGACTAAAATGTAAATATGTTTAGGTTGATAGCGTTTGGCATAAAAGCTTCTATACCTCAAACAATCTATCTCCACAGGAGGATGGCAACTTTGTCATCTATGGCTGGAAGCCCACCTGGGCTTCTGATACGGTCTCATCAGAACCCTACCGTTTATGTATGCAGAAAGACTGCAATTTCGTCATGTATACGAAGAACGACAGTGCCATATGGAACACTAAGTCCAACCGATCCCCCTGCAACACGTGCCGCCTCTACCTAAAGGATGATGGAACCCTGGTGGTGGCAAGTGAGGGTCAGGACGTCTGGTCCTCTGCAAACTCCAAAGGCACGAAATGAAGTGACAAGCTTCATCTTCCCCTGGGTGCACCACGTCACTGTATATCCGCATGTGACAAATGTGTAGTGTGCTTCACTTTGTAGACATTTTCCATGTATGTGTCCAGTAAAGGAAGTCAACAAACCATAAAAGTTTTTTTGTGCATTATTGCAGGGTTGCTAAAAGAAATAGACTGTAGCACAACCTGTTGTTCTAGTTTTCATTTTATTTGTGTCATTTCGGGTATTTTTTTATGGAGTACTGGTTACAATTATTTACACTATTAATAAAAAGGAACAAAAAGCTTGCACAACATAATATAATAATGAGCTATATTCAAGGCTCAATAAGAAAATAATATAAAATATAAAAATAAAATTTTCCATTTGTTTGAGCATACAATATAGCTAATTACCTTACCTTAAATTTTATACAGCCTTTTTTGCTCAGATTTTGGCAATCATTTTGGAAGGCACTGTATATGACAAACAATGTACTACAACTTAGCATTCCAACTTTGAAATGAAATTAAACATTTTATAAAGACATTCCAGAAATAAATAAGGCTAGAGTACAAAATTGCATATATAGTGACAGAAGTACTGTTGTTTTGGTTTCTTTTTTCAAAAGCTGTAACACAGAGCTGACTAATACTGACAAATCAAATTTACCAGCATCAGTCACAGAATCTTCAGTCTGAAAGCAAAATGTATGAATTAAATTTTTATCATAACTAATAATAGTTCCTTTTCATCCAATGTTGTTGAGGGTTTGAAACTAAAGGGCATTCATTCATTAAACAAGCAGTGTATCATCAGCTAATTGAAGAACAGAACAACAACCTTATGTGTTCACAGGAGAAGAGAGGATTGAGACACCTCACTCATGAGTCATTGAGTTGCACAAGTGAGCCCCTGCTCCCAGCAAACAAGTTTGATGATCCCAGTTAGGAGTTCATGTGGCACACCCCATTCCAGTATAGCACTGACAGTTCGGTACTTTTCAGGGTTTCCCATAAAAAGAACTTCTGTGGCCACAGGTTCTCACTCACTCATTTAACTTGGTGGCGCATCTCCCATCCCACTATAATCTGTTGTGTGTCGCTGTGAGGTTTCACAGTATTCACAGTTTCACAGTGCTTATACTGTCTTGTGGTGAGAGCCATCACTGGCTTAATCACTCTGTAGAGCCCAGCCCATGCTTACATTTACAGCTGCTACTGGCAAACTAGTGTCTGTCTTGGATTTCATTCTCTGCATTTTCCGGGCTAGGTTGAGGCTCAATTTCAAATTATGAAACACAAATTCAGATTTACTAAACACTCTTTAACTTTGAATCTTTTAATTAAAAAACTCATACATTTTTTCTTGCCCAAACAAATCATCTGAAAGATCGGTCGTACTCAATGAAACATTTTTAACATGACGGGCATCGCTAATGTGTGTAGCTTCAATTGACATTGATCCTTTGTCCTAAACTGTAAAACTTTTTTCAAACTTTCACATAATTTGTAATTTTTTTCCCTGCTTCAGCCACCCCGCAAGCTTTTATTTTTGTCAATGAAATTTAAGGATACATTTTCATTGAATCCAGGCCTAAGTTGTAAATGTGTGCATTTATGTGTGATGATGTGTGCACATGTGTGTGAGGTAGCGTGCATCTATGTGTGTGTAATGGTATGCGTATGTGTATGATGGCGTGCATGTACCGTCTCTCACCGTAGCTGGGGAAGCACGCCTTCAGGCAGCAGATAGAGGACAGCACAGTCAGGTTGGTCAGGCTGCAGAGACCGAAGAGCACACCACAGAACGCGTAGCACAGACAGGTCAGCTAGAGTTTTTGACTTTATCAGCCAAAAACTCTAAAATAGCCAATGGAAACAGAGGACATTGGCATGTTCCTGGGGGAATGGCCAATGAAGACAGATGATATAATTTCCACCATATTCTTTACCTGTGTGAAAAACCGAAGGTATGGCCAAGGGGAAGAGTGTGACACTCATTCCGAGGTCACTGATGGACAGGTTAATAATGAATAAACTCTGCAGGCTTCAGGGACAACCTCTTACGATAGGCAATTAACAACAGTATGCTGTTTCCCAAGAGTGACAGGATAACTAGAGAGAGAGGGAGAGAGAAAATAGGAGGGAGAGAGAGGCACAGAAAGAGTCAGATTGGGGTGAGAGAAAAAATAAGATATGGAAACAGAGAGCAATGGGGAGAGGGGTAGAGACAGGCACAGCGCTTATCAGGGCAGCCTGAAAACTGATGGACTGCAGCAATCTGATCTCCAAGAGAGGGTTATGAAGAAGCGGCTCTTGCAAAACCCACCGCCCAGGACAGGTAATGTCTCTCCTAATAGTGAACGTTGCGTACCATGATTTCACAAGAGATCTGTAAAAAGGGGTAAGAGCAGAAAAGTCCATTCTCTCTAGATTTAACAAAAAAAGCTGACGGTCATAACCGAGACCTCCAGCCCTCCTCAACAAAGTCCACGCTAAGCCTCTCCAGCTGAGCTCTGGGTGATAAAATAGTCTCTGGGCAGCCTGCAAACGAAAAGCTGCAACCCTACTCTGCAGGTCAACCATGGCTTGGCCCCCCTCCTGTACAGGGAGGTACAGCAGTGCAGCCTTCACCCAATGTTGGCCTGACCAGAAAAAATTCACCAGCTGTTTTTGTGTCTCCTCCAGTAGACCTCTTGGTGGCTCCAACATGTGAAGCCTGTGCCATAGTGTTGAGGCAGCCAGGTTATTGATAACCAGGACTCTCCCCCGAAAGGACATTAGTGGCAACAACCACCGCCATTTAGACAACTTAGCAACAACCTTGTCCAACATCCCTTCCCAGTTCTTCTTCTGAAAGTCTGTAGTCCCTAGAAAAACTCCTAGACACTTCAGCCCTTCTTTGTCCCACCTAAGCATCCCTGGCAGACTGGGTAATGACCCTGTCCTCCATCCCCCCAGCTGTAAGGCAGTCTCAGTCACTAATACTCTTCTGGCTTAATGTAAGCAAATCCTTACAGCAATGCTCTAACATCTAGCCTTCCCAGAAGAGTGGAGGTAGTTATAGCAACAAAGGGTGGACCAACTCGATATTAATGTCAGTAATTTTGGATGAGATGTATGTCAGGTGTCCACTTTCTTTTGGGCATGTAGTGTACTTCGGAAGAGCCATAAAAGCGATTTATCTATCTATAATGAAGGCGAGAGCTACCCTCAGGCCTGCACCGAGTCTGTCGTAGGATGAGGTGTCGATAAGTTCTATGATAAACCCTTTATGTTCCTGTAAATGGCATGATTGACTGTTTGCTCTGTCAACCTCCACCCTCCAAAACTTGCACAATACACAAGTGCTCTTCTCTTATCGCATCCCCTGTTCCGCATTTCCATTACTCTGCTTCAGCCGAAGCACAGATTATCTGGCTGACTCACCTTTGCTCACCACTTCTGCTCTTTCCTTAAGCAGAAGGTATTTCACAGAGGCAAAGATAGACATATCTTTATACATTATAATTATATATTGTATCATAATTATAAATAATTTTTAAAATGTGTTTTGTGTTTACTCAATTTCCCTTTGTCTAATATTACACTTTGTCTAAAGATCTGAAACCATTCAGTGTGACAAATATGAAATAATCGAGGAAATCAAGGAAAGGGACAAATTCTTTTTCATGGCACTGGATGTGTACAACATTGTATCAAGGCCTGGGCCTGTATTCACAAAGCATCAGAGAGTTGGGTGCGGATATGGGATCAGGTTTCCCTTGTTCATATCCAAGCCCTACTCATTATGAACTTGTCCGAGATCTGCATTCCTGTGGAATGCTTTATGAATATGGGGTCTGGATTACATGTGCCTACATGTTTCTTTAACTTTGACTTGAAATATGATGGATTTTGGATGTTACAGAGTCGTTTTGCGTTTTACATTTATGAGTTCTGGGGTGCTTGTTAAGGTCAATGGAAACATCCACACAGGGGGTTGTAACTTGGTTATGAATGGGTCATTCAGCAAGACAATGATCCCAAACGTTGTAGGGTTTAAACCAACAGTTAGTGTAATGACTATGACTATGTGCCATTGTAGGTGCAAGAGGAATATTGGGAGCATAGTGCTTTAGGTACCAAACTAGATTTGAGGGTGTAGTGTTAAATGTAGTATGTCTAATGATAATCAATACAGGGTACGTGCTTAGCTTAACATTTAGGGAAGAGACAAAGTTTTCAGAGTTAGCTTACAATGCCATTGTGCTGAATTCACTATATTTTTACTGAAGCAATTTGGCTTGGTACCTTGGGCAAAATAGCAAGTGCACAACAACAGCTAACCTGAAAACAGGTAGCCAGCTCACAAAAACAGATAACTTTTGATGTTAGTGCTCTCTCTTATCAATTTATTATCCTCCATAGTTTGGGCTTTAAATAGTTAATTTTAGCGACGTTCTGAAAATGAATGGGAGCAAAGCGGGTGCCTGACAACTGTGAGTTAACAGGAGCAGGGGCAGCTAATGTTGCTAGTATTCATGCTATGCAAATACAATGGGGTAGGCTCCACAAAATTGCTTGTGATATACCAAAGTGAAATATCACTTTAAGCTCATAGCGCAAAGCCCCTAATGGTCGGCACGCCGGCGTGCCGAGATTACTAAACTCAGACATTCGGTGCTACTGCAACCAAAGTATGAGTTAAGAACAGAAACGCATTGTTTTAGTTTCATTAGTAGACGATACAGGACAACTATGCCGAATACGGAGTTTCGCAGTGCCACCATTGACGCTCTGGTCGTTCATTTAACACGCACCCCCTCCCTGCAGTCTCTAGAAAACATCTTCGAATTTATAAAAATATTCTTTCACCACTAAAAAATCGTATTCCGTCATAGCAACAAGATAAACCCGACAATAGCCCTAAGATTGAGATGGCAGGTATGCCATCCCGCCAAGTTACGCCTTGGCAGGGGCATGCCACATACCTATACAGCACTGAGAGTTTGGCACTTTTCAGGGTTCTCCACAGAAATAACTACAACAGCCACAGACACTCAGCCCTTAAAAACATTGAATTCTGTAAATTCTCACTCCATCTCAACAGACAGAATTCATAAACAACTTCACATGTCCATACAATAAAGCCCCAAACTAAGGGGATTTTGCGTTTTCTCCTTCTTCTTCTTCTTTCTTCTTCTTCTTCTTCTTCTTATTTTTCCTGCCGCCTATCCCACTAACAACATGTCTCCCCATATGACACTTTACCTACACCAGCCAAATCTTCACCTACACGACCCAATCAAAAACTCGCATACACACGCAAAATACCCATGCCTTCTTATTCTGAAACATTTCCAGTTTAAACAGCTAGTCTGTTGTGGCCTAGTGGGCAAGGTTACAGTCTTGGAAACACGGGGTCCTGGGTCCAAGTCCAGCTAGGGACACGTTTCTGTAACCTGCTTTTACCCTCACTAATAATTGTCTATTACTTCTCAATTATTGCTTTTGCACCATATCTACCCGCCATTCACCGAACGTATACTGCATTATGACATACCGTCTGCACATTCAGTTATTAACCGGCTACAACATTTCAAAGCCTTATGGATTCAACGGGAGCTCTTCTGTGCTGACTGGCCTGTGTTCTTCTTTAAAACCACGGACAGGTTTGCTAATGATATTTCACACATTGCATAGCTATGTCATGGTGCTGCACTAACAAAGTCACAGACAGGTAAACCTCCGGTTGAAGGATTGAATCCCGCCTCGCCCGCGGGCAGGTAATTTCCTCTTTTACACTAACGTTTTCTTACGCTTTTATATTTTCTTTACCAAAACTCACTCACGGCCACTCATATGCATTTCATGATGGCAAATGTATTCCTTTTATTAAAAAGTTACACCAGTTCACCACTGTGCCATTTCTACTAACTATATTTCTTCACTTGGCTACTGTACAAAACCTTCTTATCAGCAAACGCCACGTTTCTACATTCATGTTATCTCGTCCTGTTCTCTATCTAGCCACATACACACAGTTACTACGTATGTATGTTCTGCACCTCCCCATTAAAACATTACATTTAAAATCATGACTCACTCATAATTGTAACTACTACCGAACATGAGAAAGCACATCCATGCAATTGATCTCACACGTAACTTAACCCTCCATGTTAATGACTAATGTTATATATAGACTGTTATATATACGATTTGATAAGGAAAGTCAGCTCGCTCATGGTCACTTCATTTACTTCGCACTATAGTCTGTGATCATGTCAACCTTCACCTACATGCCCATTCTGCTAAAAACGTATTGTTTCAACTACGCAATTTCATCATTTATCCTAATTTATCTCACACTGTTGTTATTTTCTCATATGCAAAGCCTGCTGGGACATATGGGTCTGCTCCTATTCTCCACTATCAAGTTTTCTGGTTCTAGCTTAGCAAAGCAGCGAAGAGGATTCCTACCTGCAGATAAGCCTATCAAAATGCCTTATAAACCTTACAAACACTATAAGTGCATCTCCACGAAATAACAGACAACGGAGCAGGACAGAAGGGTACACAAGTTGCGACCTAGGGAGTTCTAATTCTACGGGCTTGTTGATTCTTTTGTCAATCAAAGTTCGTTGGATGGCCGTCTAATCCGTGAGTACATACACTGGCCATATTTCACCTGCGTTTCCGATGCGTTTATGCTTACGCCACCGCACCCTTCTGAACTGTTTTACATATATAGCAAACCAAAACTGCTAAACGGTACACGCTCATCAGACTGTACAAATTCACACAACGATAGCCATAATCCACAACCGTTTCTTACAAGGTTACTTTGCATTTCTCACTCTCATAATAAAACGCTTTGCAAAAAGAAATGATATCTCATAAAAAACGTTTTCAACATACAAAAATGCCAAGTTACTCACACACACAAGACATACACCGTCTATAACTCATTCATTCACACTGCCAAAATCCAGGCCTGCCATTAAAAGTATTGATATCAAAATGACGCCAAGTTACGGCACTAGAAACAATATAGGCTATCTTGCCTCACCAAAATTAAATAAGATGTATTCCAAAGCAATGCTACCCAATATTTCTTCAATTCTTTCAAGTCACTTGGCCCTGTGTGTATAAGCATGTAGTACATGGACAGGCCAAACATATGTGTAGATGGCTTTCTCATAGTCAAGATTGATTGAATAGGCGTCTATATGTCCAGTTTGTATTGGTATGTATGTATTTCACTGCCCAGCGTTTTTGTTGCGTGAATGATTGTATGTTTCTTGGTATAAATGCCTGTTCGTAAATGTGAATGTAACATGCTGCGAGGGAAATGTCCCCATGGGGATAAAGAAGTTCTCTATGTATGTATGTACAATATATATTTCACATGCAGTATTTATTGTACGTAGCAAATATACAATAACTTTTTAGTACAGTCTGGCTTGATTGACAATCACTGCTTAGTTTTTACCAATCATTGGTTACACTGCTTAGTTTTTGCTTCATACATCTATAGTAGTTCTGCATATCCACATTAGATTTTATGATGGTCAAGACTTTTTTGATCCAGCACATGTACAGTTTAACCTGCTGTATATATGCAATCTCTCAGTATTTCATTGCAAACTAAAAAAGTGCAAATTCATTTTTGATTTTTTGTCTAGACAATTGCATTTGTGGCACTTTATTTCTTCCAAAATTATGTATATAAACTAATCTGCATTAGTAGAAAGTGTAAATTGTACAAATGTCTTGCTTCATTTAAGCCATTTTTCAAGTCTCTGTGATGTGTGTTCACATCTGGAGTTATAAAGCTTTAAATAGAGTACCCCCTAAATGGGCAAGGATTGGCAAGATTAGGCATGTGCGCTAAGGGGTTAAGTAACTGAACTTTGTAACTTTGCCAGTTCCAATCCCACCCTTTCCTGTATCATGCAATGGTGAGGGGCATTTGGGTGAACAAGCAGCAGATACATTCCAAGTATCTGTAATTCAGTTTATGCTGATCACAGAAAGTTGCGCAATTTAATCCTCCCTCCCAGTCTCCTCCTTCTTTGTGTGTCTATAAAATGGATTGGTCCGTCTCGCATTGCACATTGCTGTTCCAACTTCATCTATTTGACCAGCTGCACCATCCACAGCCTGTGAGTGTCACCCCTAATCCTTTTCATCTCTTCAGACCTGTCTCTTATCTTTTGATTGCTTCTGCTATTAAATATTTTGCCAATTATTTCAACCTAATTGATTTTTTATTTATTGCAGAAGCATTTGGCATTTTCATTGTCTAGGAAAATCATTTGAGAAGAATTTGAAATTATGGTAGTTACTGCACAGTATCTTCTGTCAAAGCTCCTTTTCAACATCAACTATAATTTATGTATTAAAAAATATATTAATCATTAATCAACATCTGCAGACAAGGAAAAAAAAACACAATACTGTCTTTGCAGAGCTATGAGCAGAAACTTCTTGTCCGTGAATGAAGAACTCCGCAAGGGAGATTATTTGGTCTCCAATAACCGAGAGTTCAAAGCTGTGTTCCAGGTAAGTAACCTGCAAGAGTACAAAGAAGGTGACAGAGAGTTATAGGGGCCCACAGTGAACTATGGTGATTCTTCTGGTGGTGGGCATCCAGAGTAACAGATTCACAGATAGATTATTAACACCTGAAGTAACTGTAATTACATATTCATTTATTATAGAATTATTTTTGACATTCTGTGACAAAAACAACATATTCAGACAGCCATAGACAGGAATCTGGAAACATCAGTTGTCCACTCACAAGCTCTACATAATAGGAACTTTGTTCCTAAAGTTACAAAATGTAGCTCCTAATTTTGGTATTGATGGAACTTGCCAGATGGTATTCAATTGCATTTATATATATATGTCAGTTATTTATATAATGACTACACCATGGGCAATTAATATTGTAAAAAGGTAAGACAGGTGGCTGCCTTGGAGTGCATCCTCCCAAATTGGTGGGGAACACAGTTGCGATGGAATTAGCTTGTAATTATGGTTGCACATAACCATTTGGAGATAAAGAAGCAGGGATTAAAATGAATAAAACTTTCTATATTCTAGTAAGTCCAAAATTGTCACAAATTTTGTACTTTTAGTGCTAATTTATGGAAATTATTTGGACTATTACATGACTAAAATGTAAATATGTTTAGGTTGATAGCGTTTGGCATAAAAGCTTCTATACCTCAAACAATCTATCTCCACAGGAGGATGGCAACTTTGTCATCTATGGCTGGAAGCCCACCTGGGCTTCTGATACGTTCTCATCAGAACCCTACCGTTTATGTATGCAGAAAGACTGCAATTTAGTCATGTATACGAAGAACGACCGTGCCATATGGCACACTAAGTCCAACCGATGCTCCTGCAACACGTGCCGCCTCTACCTAAAGGATGATGGAACCCTGGTGGTGGCAAGTGAGGGTCAGGATGTCTGGTCCTCTGCAAACTCCAAAGGCACGAAATGAAGTGACAAGCTTCATCTTCCCCTGGGGGCACCACGTCACTGTATATCCGCATGTGACAAATGTGTAGTGTGCTTCACTTTGTAGACATTTTCCATGTATGTGTCCAGTAAAGGAAGTCAACAAACCATAAAAGTTTTTTTGTGCATTATTGCAGGGTTGCTAAAAGAAATAGACTGTAGCACAACCTGTTGTTCTAGTTTTCATTTTATTTGTGTCATTTCGGGTATTTTTTATGGAGTAGTGGTTACAATTATTTGCATTATTAATAAAAAGGAACAAAAAGCTTGCACAACATAATATAATAATGAGCTATATTCAAGGCTCAATAAGAAAATAATATAAAATATAAAAATAAAATTTTCCATTTGTTTGAGCATGCAATATAGCTAATTACCTTACCTTAAATTTTATACAGCCTTTTTTGCTCAGATTTTGGCAATCATTTTGGAAGGCACTGTATATGACAAACAATGTACTACAACTTAGCATTCCAACTTTGAAATGAAATTAAACATTTTATAAAGACATTCCAGAAATAAATAAGGCTAGAGTACAAAATTGCATATATAGTGACAGAAGTACTGTTGTTTTGGTTTCTTTTTTCAAAAGCTGTAACACAGAGCTGACTAATACTGACAAATCAAATTTACCGGCATCAGTCACAGAATCTTCAGTCTGAAAGCAAAATGTATGAATGAATGAATTAAATTTTTATCATAACTAATAATAGTTCCTTTTCATCCAATGTTGTTGAGGGTTTGAAACTAAAGGGCATTCATTCATTAAACAGGCAGTGTATCATCAGCTAATTGAAGAACAGAACAACAACCTTATGTGTTCACAGGAGAAGAGAGGATTGAGACACCTCACTCATGAGTCATTGAGTTGCACAAGTGAGCCCCTGCTCCCAGCAAACAAGTTTGATGATCCCAGTTAGGAGTTCATGTGGCACACCCCATTCCAGTATAGCACTGACAGTTCGGTACTTTTCAGGGTTTCCCATAAAAAGAACTTCTGTGGCCACAGGTTCTCACTCACTCATTTAACTTGGTGGCGCATCTCCCATCCCACTATAATCTGTTGTGTGTCGCTTTGAGGTTTCACAGTATTCACAGTTTCACAATGCTTATACTGTGAAAATGTAGTTGATGTGATTTTCTGTATGTTTGTGACATGTTTTTGAAATACTGCACTGAGCCAAATGAGTCTTTGTTAGCTATTAACCTTATTGTTTCCCTGACATTCATATGTTGTTCAATTTGACGTGCAATTGATAGACTTGCAAGCTGCTTCTCCTATCTGCCGATGACCATGTCAACAAGCCGAGACATAATCAAGGCTCAGCATCCTGAGAATACTATGGCTTCTACAACCTCCCACTGACATGACAGAAACCTGTCAAGCAAAGAGCCAGCTTTAGATGAGGTAGAGGCCTCCAGTGGCCAATACCATACCATTTAATCCCCAAGTTTTTTTTTTTTGTTTGTTTGTTTTTTTGTTTCGTAGTTTTTTTCTAGCATGTTTGATCATCAGTGGAGACATTGTCTAATATTTCTTTTATACAGAAGTTTTGGGTATTCCTGCCTCTCACCCAGTGCACCCTGGGATAGGCTGTGTCGACACAATAGGATTTGTGTCGGCCCTGAAATGCACCTTTACGATGAAATGCAACCCCAGACCCACAGCTTTATGATGAGTGTGTGGGCATTGGCTGCGCTGGCTTGGGTGGAGACGTGCTGCTGTAGAGCCTGTCGTGAGCCGCGCACCGTCAGCAGGATGGAGGCGTAGGAGGTGAAGATGATGGTGCAGGGCAATACGTAGCAGAAGAGGAAGAGGCAGATGATGTAGGTCATGGAGGAGAGCTCGCGGTTGGGCGCATGCCAGTCGATGTACCATACGGCTCGGGCCCATACTGCCCCCAACGGGCCAGGGGCCCCACCGCGAACACGCTGGCATAGCACCACACACCTGCCACCAGCATGTGTGCATGCCATGGCAAGAACTTGTTACCTGCCACCAAGTGAGGAGATGGGACAGAGGGATGGGGGCAGGGGAAAGAAATTTAACAAAAACTCATAACAATGATCTGCAGAGACCCACAAAAATAGACATTAATAAAAATTCACTAATTATAAAATTGAACTAGAAAAGTAGAAATTAAGATTCAGACTCTAGCCTGGTCTTGTGGTGAGAGCCATCACTGGCTTAATCACTCTGTAGAGCCCAGCCCATGCTTACATTTACAGCTGTTACTGGCAAACTAGTGTCTGTCTTGGATTTCATTCTCTGCATTTTCCGGGCTAGGTTGAGGCTCAATTTCAAATTATGAAACACAAATTCAGATTTACTAAACACTCTTTAACTTTGAATCTTTTAATTAAAAAACTCATACATTTTTTCTTGCCCAAACAAATCATCTGAAAGATCGGTCGTACTCAATGAAACATTTTAACATGACGGGCATTGCTAATGTGTGTAGCTTCAATTGACATTGATCCTTTGTCCTAAACTGTAAAACTTTTTTCAAACTTTCACATAATTTGTCATTTTTTTCCCTCCTTCAGCCACCCCGCAAGCTTTTATTTTTGTCAATGAAATTTAAGGATACATTTTCATTGAATCCAGGCCTAAGTTGTAAATGTGTGCATTTATGTGTGATGATGTGTGCACATGTGTGTGAGGTAGCGTGCATATATGTGTGTGTAATGGTGTGCGTATGTGTATGATGGCGTGCATGTACAGACTCTCACCGTAGCTGGGGAAGCACGCCTTCAGGCAGCAGATAGAGGACAGCACAGTCAGGTTGGTCAGGCTGCAGAGACCGAAGAGCACACCACAGAACGCGTAGCACAGGCAGGTCAGCTCGTCAAACAGCCACCTACACGGCCACACAAGCAGACACACAGACAGGGGGGATGCAGCCCATCTCAGCCATGTTAGGAAGCCCTGGCACAAACTCATTAACTTGGTAAGATAAAAGTATTAAGTGCCGTTTGATTACTATTGCAAAAGTATCAGGCCAGACTTGGCATGGTGTGATCACACATCACTGTGATCCTGCCTAAATCTGCTCAGGCTGGCAGGGGATTCTCTCATCTTCACTTCCTGCCTCAAACCAGCGCACATCTGGGGACTGATTCACAACTTTGAGTGATCCATGCACCCCTTAATGAAGGAAGGCCAATAAGCAAAATATACGCGTATTAGGATGGCATTGTCAGCGGCCCTGAACTCAGTCAAACCTCATTCTGTGGGAGCAGTTGAAGAAGGGAAAGGCCAAACACCATGAACGGATCATCTATAGGAAGTGTTGAGAAAGTGCTGGGCTGAAATGGAAGATGAGGCATCGCTAAAACTGGTGGGATCAATGGCAAGCACAGAGAGGGTGGTAATTAAGGCCTAAGGTGAACACAGCAAGTACAACTATTTCTGACCTTCAGTAAATATATACACACCCTTCTGTGACTTACATTATTAAAAAATAATGTAAAAAAAAAACAGTTCTTGGTGGTGTACTCAGACTTTTGGTCCCAACTGTATATCTAAACTGTATGTATATATATATATATATATATATATACACACACACTCACCAGCCACTTTATTACGTACACCTGTTCAACTACTCGTCAACGCAAATATCTAATTAGCCAATCATGTGGCAGCAACTCAATGCATTTAGGCATGTAGACATGGATCTTCTAAATGGGCGTAAACACACAAAAAGTAGAAGCATGTGTCATTAAAGAACCACTAAATTAATTAATTCACTGTTCCTCTGCACTGTTTTGGCAACGCTGTAGGGCTGTGGAAAGACTGTAACTTGGCTCTCTCTAGTGGACACTTTTGGTCTCTCACATCTTAGCACAGTAAGCCAACATGAGAAAAAAGCATTGTGACATTGCACCACGTACAATTTCCTATTTATAAATGGAAATAATACATTGAATGCGTCAATATGTTTTTCAATGAGAGGGGTTTCTGTTAGTCTGCATATAAATGCATGTAGTAGTAACAATGTATAAAGTACTAAACAATGCTACTAGGTTACTTTAGAAGAAACAACATCACACACACACACCCATGTGCACATAAACACAGAAGGCACATACGTAAGTACATATGCACGCATACCACACATGCACACACTTACAGAGAGGCATCAGTATCATTTAAATGATGAAAGGGAGAAGAGAAAACAGAAGACTCAGCACAATAAAATGGGAACCAGTAGACTGTATGCATGCTGCTTCACATTCATCTGTAAGTTAGATCACATTCTCCAGCCATTCTATACTGTAATACAGAACTAGAATCTCCCACGTTTAGAAGCAGAGAATGTGATTACCAGCGGCCAGCTTGAGGGGGTGCTTATGCTCTGACAGAGCACACAGAGTCAGCCTCCTGGTTAATTCTTCTGAAATAACAAAGGTAAACTCAGGCCATGGGACTGCCTTGTTTAACCTGTCCTTGGTCTATTCTTTCTGCACTCTTTGAGTCTGTTTCCATGCTCTTAGAAGCTCACTATGCGCCATTCTTTAGAAGCTTAAAGGACAAATACATGTGAGTGTGAGCAAACACAGGTGACTGTGAGACAGTCTGCTTGCTGTTCTCAGCTCCCTGTCTTTATTATTTGTTTTAGTTTCAAAAACACAAAGTTACTGAAATACAGTCACTGGGCATTGACAGGATAGGTGTAAAGGCTCAGAAACTGGGTCTGACCCTAAACTCTGCTTTATAAGTACAGTACTACGGAAAAGTGGAATATGCTGGTCGAGATATGGCTAATATGGTTAATACATAAGCATATAGTAAGATCGAACAAAGTAAATGATTGGCTGGGTCTAGTCATATAGCATGAATACTGAATAAGCACACAGTAACGTTGTTGTCTTCAGCATTACATAAACAAGTTTTAAACCAGAAATAATTGGTTGGTCGAAGTCAATCAGTTGCTTTCAGTGTTCTGGGCAGGATGTCGTCATAGCCAGTTCCTCTCTGGCAGGATGGCAGGGGAGAGGATATGGAGAAAGGCCAAGCTCACAAGTTTGGACTTCTAGAAATGTTTAAGAGACAGAGAGAAAGAAAACACACAGACACGCGTACATGTAATATTTCTAACTTATTGTTGTCCTTGAGAGGTTTGGTGCATGGAAGTGAAGGGGCTCTGCTGCCACAGTCCACAGTCCTGAAACACAGCCTGATACAAATGAGCCATCCAATGAAATTATACACAGCTCTCTCCATCAGCCAATCCTGACGCAAGTCTAAGCACAATGGCAGCTCTTCCAAAGGACATTTTACCTGCAGGCCAGCACCTGTGCAAACAACTGCACAGGCAACCCCTGAATGCTGCTGCATAAGCACTGATGACTGCACAACCAGCCTGAACCTACTGTGTCTGTGCATCAGATGTGGCTCTTAGGACTGTTCTACAGTAAAATGACCACAGCTGTTATGGTATCTCTTAAATAGCTCTTCATATGTACTGCATTACAGCTAACCACCCTGCCCCCCCGCCCAATACCAAACTTCCTGTTTCCTGTATGCCCCAAATGCTTCCCTTTGATAAAGACAATGTGTGCATCTGTGGCAGGGAGGCCAAACGATCACAAGACTGTCTGCTTTTTGAGTGTCAATCTTTGTAAGCTTCACCAAACAGCCTCTTTGTCTGAATGAGCCTGCTTTAATGTGATGAACAGAGAGAAAACAGAATCTCACTCTGCTTAAACTACAAGGGGAAATAAGCTGCAGGCACACACATCTACCAAAACACATCCATCTGCACAAAGATCTACCTATACAAATACAGACATCTACACAAAAATCTGCCCATACAAACACACATCTACACACACATCTACCCATACAAACACACACATTCATTTTTATGGGAGCTCCAATGTTTTTCACAAGCTTCACAAGCTTAGGTTAGCTGAAGGCGTGCTTGCCTGTCTTGTTAAATATGCATGTCCATGGTGTACCTGTAAGATCTTCTGTTCAGAGTACTGTATATGAAGAAAAAAAATGTATGTGAAATACCATATAAAATATATTTATTTCACAGGACTTACTACCACTGCCTGTACACATATTTGGTAACGGCAGCATCTGGATTAGCAGTTTCACTTTACCACTCAGGACGGAGGTAATAATATGGTTAGCAGCATCAAAATGACAGAGCATCAAAATGTGTCCACAGGCACAAAATCCACAGAAGGAAGGTGAGAAACTGTATTGGGTAGTTTGGAGATTACTATCTGTTTATCACAATATGGAGCTTGGCATAACCATTACTGCCTATCTCTATATGGAGCTGGACATGGCAGTTACTGTCTGTTTATCCTGATATAGAGCTGGACATGACAGATACTGTCTGTTTATTCCTATATGGAGCTGGGCATGACAGTTCCTATCTGCTTATCATGATATAGGGCTGGACAGGACAGTGACTGATGTTTATTTATATACGACGGGGGTATAACAGTTACTGGCTGCTTATTGCTATATCGAGCTGGGTATGACAATTACGGTGTGTTGATTGCAAATTGTGTCAGCTAGGACATGACAGAATAAGCATACACCTGCAAAATGACCTGGTAAAATTGTGATTGATGTCAATTTTCAGTTCCCCTCCAGATTCAGTAAATGTTACTTCAGAATCTCCTACTGGATCATCTGGGGTTGTGTGGAGTGACCGTTTAATTTTCATGGCCCTCGGTTTGCGCCTTTCACGACAAAAGGCGCTGCGTGAGAAGCAGTGGTTAGAAAACATGGGTTACAGGCCTATCCTAAAGGCAATCACTGATTTCATTCCTCAACTGTATAGTACCTGAGTAATCATACATGTCATAATTACCTTACGATTTTAGTCATCTAATTCCTGAGGGCCATTTCATTCTGCAGTACAACTGAATAATTGTGTAATTTTCCCGTTCACAGCAAAAAAGCATTTCCGAATTCATGGGGTATTTGAACTCATTGTGTTGTGGACTACCTTATCGAGCGCCCTCTCAGTCACACATTATTGCTGTCTCGCGAAGTACGGTAACACATTGTACCGCGGGGCTTTCACGACGGTAGCTCGCTGCATGTTATTGTAAAATATTTTTGACCTTACTTCTAGGTTGTTGGTCTTTAATTTATTTAAGTGTACGCGTGTTATCCCGTAAGGAAGATGGTTATTTTAATTTCACTGCGAATGTGCATTGGTTTCCCACAGGGGCTGCGGAATTCAGCAGGATATGACGGACTTTTCTGAAGGACTCCATAAAAAATCATTAATTGTAAGGCACTTCTGCTTGAGAGAAAGATTCGCTCGTTTCTCACATCATCCATCTGAGCAGTAGATATAGCAGAATCAAACCGCCAGCAAGCTGCCCTAAAAAGCGTGTTTCTACTCAGTCAACTGAGCCTTTCTCGACCGCATTTGCCATCTGTCTCTCTAACCTTAGGGCATCGAGCTAAGAGGGTCTGTTCGGAGTGGCGGGCTTATTCCTCTTAAGAACAGAAAGTCAGATGTCGTTAATAACACGCGCACGGTCCATCGAATGCGAATTCAGCGCACATCATTCATAGTAAACTTAAAGGCGACGGGGGCGCACAGCAAACTGTTTCTACAGACCTACAGGTGCTAACACAGGGATCCAGTCAGCTGTCTTCGCCGTTTCAGCGCACAGGTGTATGTATTTACAAAAATAAAAAGGGAGGAGTCAAAACAGACTGTGTTTTACAGTTTGCCGTCGTCGAGGAGAGGAAACAGGAGTGCTGACCAGTCAGTCATTGTTTGAACTGTGTGAAACTGGAAAACACCTCCACCTGGTCGCAGAGGTCTCGACCGAGAGTCGCTGCCATAATCATTAACCGAAAAGCATGGACAGATTTTCCTGAGACTATCAAGCAGCGGGAGAGACGGTGACACCATGGCTGTGGATGGTAAGAAAACGTTAACTCTTATAACCTACCTTAAAAATGTTCCTGCGTTAATTTATAGCGATTGTCTTGCCTTTTGTTATTACCTTACTGGGTTATTAAGGCGCGCGAAGTTATTGTGGTTAACAGTATAGACTACGACAGGATATTTGTCAAATCAAGCACGGAGAATCGTAGCCATTGCTCATTTTATTGCCCGTGGAGGTTGCGTACGTCGTTTTGGAAATGACACATCGAAATAGGCTATTATTTTATGAAATCGGGCGTGGTCTTGGCGTTACTCTATTGGAAAGTTCAAACGTACCGTTTTTGTTTCAGATATCGCATAGTAGGGAATTGTCGGTTTTACATGTTGCTTGTTCAAATTATTCATAGCACATTTTTAGTCACGGGAATTATTGGATATTCCTATGTGAGTACCGGTGGAAGAATGAAGATAAAAAACAAAAATTAAACGGTTAATAAAATATGCAGTCATGCATATTTGTTTATTCCCCTGTCGGTGCGCGTGCTGTACTTTCTCAGGCTAATTGCAGTCTTATTTTGCCTTCCACGCATCGCATACAATTACACAGTAATGCAATGTGTCTCTATCTTCACACCCAATGGGACTGTTTGGTTCGTAATACTTTAAAGTTTAGGGTACAGGATTTATCGCTCTAGAAGGGTCTATAAAGGTGCGGTTTTAGGGGTGCTTGCTGGTTAAGGAAATGGTGTTTAAATTGAAAGCTAGGAATTAAAGTGCAGTACTTCCCAATCTGAAATATAGCTCGCGATACCTAGAGACAACCACCTTTTTTGCTCTTGAGGACTGTCATTTTGCCTTTTTATTTTTCGTGTTATCACACGACTCTTTTTCCCCCCCTCTCTCTCTCCCAATCTTCAGTCTTTTAGATAAACGAATTAGGGAGAAAGAACAGTTCACCTGAAGCCGGCCTGCCAGGTTTTCTCAAGCATTAAGACGATTGGCTTTCCAATTAATTACGGTGTTAAGTGCTTCAAGGGCACCTTTAATGGTTTAATTAATCTTCATTTCTACAGTTTGGTAATAGTGAATTCATGCAAGGCATGCATCTATAACTACGAAATTAAGAGAAAATTGCATGGTATTATAACAGTCAGTTCTGCGTTTGTAAGCATGTGTGGTCTAGTGGTTAAAAAATGGAGGATGTGAACATTTTACTGAAACTGTTTTTTAATTATTCATATTTTTAAACCTTGAGCAAGGTTCCAGAAATACCCCATAAATAGTTCCATCGAAAATTAGCTGCATAAATTAATAGCATGTCAAACATTCGTGCTATTTGAGATACTGTAAAGAAAGAAAGAGAAAGAGAAATTGCTTCCAAGAAATACATGGTATACTTTTTTACATTCCATTTTCATCTAGAGATTCTCACAGATGTAATAATGAAGAAGAAAAAAACATTACATACAGTGCACTCTATAATGTTAAGTGGAAAGACGTATTTTATTCTTGATTTGGCTCTGTAATCCACAATTTTACATTTGTAACTGAACAATTCACACGTGGTTAATGTGTAAATTCTCAGGTTTTTATTTAAGGGCATTTTATACATTTTGGTTTCACCATGTGGAAATGATATTACTTTTTAAACATATACCTATATACTTATACTTCAAGAACAAAACTACAGAGGCTACACTGCAAGATGCAAACCACTAGCCGTAAAAAGTGATGGTCAGGTTGTAGTTTGCTAAGAAGTAGCCTGCAGAGTTCTGGAAAGAGGTATTGTGGACAGATGAGACCGAATAGGCCAAAAGGAACTCCCAAGATCCAAAGCATACAACCACATT
This sequence comes from Anguilla anguilla, assembly GCF_013347855.1. Classification (NCBI taxonomy): domain Eukaryota; kingdom Metazoa; phylum Chordata; class Actinopteri; order Anguilliformes; family Anguillidae; genus Anguilla; species Anguilla anguilla. Next base: position 19,447,314 of record NC_049213.1, read on the forward strand.
TGTGAAACATGGTGGTAGGGGTATTATGGTATGGGCTTGTTTCGATGCCAAAAGTACTGGCTCACTTGTCTTCATTAATGGTGCGACTGCTGACAGCAGTAGTGGAATGTATTCGCACGTGTACAGAAACATCTTTTCTGCTCAAGTTCAGGCAAATGCCTTCAAACTCATTGGATGACGCTTCATCCTACAGAAAGACAACGATCCCAAACTTACTTGAAAAGCAACAAAGGATTTTTTCAAAGCCATAAATGGGAAAATTCCTGACTGGCAAAGATAGTCACCCAATTTTGTTCCATATTCTGAAGAGAAAACCTAAGGCAACTAGCCAGCAAAACAAGCAGGAGCTGAAGACTGCTGCAGTACAGGCTAGGTGGAACATCACCAGAGAGGATTTATTAGGGTTCAGTTGTAAGAAATTTTTTGACGTTCTGTGTTTTATATCAGCAGTAATGAAGTGCGTTTATCTGTTTAATATTATTATGGTTAAAAGAGGTATATTTGTGTGTCATCTGCATAAGAATGGAAAGTGACTTTGGATTTATGAATGGTATGCCCCAAGGGTAACATGTAAATGGAGAAGAGGAGTGGTCCCAGGACATACCCTTTTGGTACTCCACATGTAATTTTAACACAAGATGGGCTTGAGTCACCAATAGCTAGAATAAAATTCCTGTTGCGCAGGTAAGAATAAAACCAATTTAAAATCGAACTGTATATACCCGCCCATTGATTAAGACGTTCCAATAAAATAGCATGGTCAGCAGTATCAAAAGCAGCACTAAGGTCTAAAAGACGTAAAAGTTATGATTTCCCAACATCAGAAGCTATAAGCAGATCATTTATCACTTTAAGACAAGCTGTCTCCATGCTATGGTTAGCCCTAATACAAGACTGAATTTTTTTCAAAAAGGCATTTCTGTTTAAAAAAGCAATCAATTGTTCAGCAACGACCTTTTCTTTATAACTTTAGATAAAAAAGGCAATTTGGAAATCAGTCTATAATTATTCAGGGAGTTTGGATAAAGCGAGGGTTTGTTCAGAACTGGATATAATTGCATTTTTACACAAGGCTGGGACAGTACCAGTCATTAGTGATGTATTCATAGTAGCTAAAATGTGTGGACAGACCGATTCATAAACCTCTTTGAGAAATCTAGTTGGCAGTATGTCAAGGGTACATGAGGAAGACTTAATTTTTGTAAAAATCTCAGAAAGCATGTCAATAGAGATCTTATTAAAAGGCTCAAGAGAGGCAGCAGTCTTTGTCGGAATAATTGGGGATGCATCTTGTGATGGAGAAAAAATATGCATTTGAATATTGTCCTCGTTGACAAAAAACGGTTAAAGTCTTCGCTATTTCTGGGGAGGGATCAATACTATTGCATGGGGGAGGTTCAGTGACACGGCTAATAGCACTGAAGAGAACCCTGGAGTTGAAGCGGCTATTATCAATAAGATCCAAGAAATACTGTGCTCCAACATTCTTTACTGCGGCATTAAAACTGTCCATTAGCTCTTTTAATGAGTCCAAATGAATCACATGTTTAGCCTTTCTCCACCAACGTTTTGCCTGACGACACACCCTCTATATGGCACGTATGCTTTCATTTAACCAAGGCACAGGACGTTTCAAGGCTTTTCTTTTTTTCTGGGCCATTAGTGAATGCAAAAAAATATTAAAACAACATACCGGCAAAGAATTTCAGATTTCATTTTTCCTTACCTGCATTTCTTCATTAAAATATGGTAAATGGACTGCATTTATATAGCGCTTTTATCCAAAGCGCTTTACAATTGATGCCTCTCATTCGCCAGAGCTGTTAGGGGTTAGGTGTCTTGCTCAAGGACACTTCGACATGCCCAGGGCGGGGTTTGAACCGGCAACCCTCCGACTGCCAGACAATCGGTCTTACCTCCTGAGCTATGTCGCCCCATATGAAGCTGAATGAATGGATAGTATGAAAACAGCGATGAGTAAGCTGGGCAGGAGTGTGGTGTGAATGTTTGGAGTTTGGGGGGTAGTTGTGGAACCCAGTGCCAGGCTGCATACCCTGCCACAGGCCTGTCACACAGGGGGAGTGTGAGACGTCCAGTCCCTGAGGACCCACATGGCATGCTATTCTTCCCTGTACCCCACAAAGACTGATGTTCAGAAGAATACTGACCACAAAAAGACAAGCACAAACAGAGCAGGAGAAACTGGAATTATGTCTGATCAGTGAAGCAGGCCATTCAGTCTGCCTGCCGTCCACATTCACGAATGAAAGAATAGGGCGTCTCTCATGTTTTGTGATCAATAATAGACAAGCAGGCCAGTAATGATGAAAGCATGTGGCCTTTTCCCCTCTTTAAACACAAATGCTCATTTTTTGTGGTTTGTTTGTTGTACTTTTTTTTAGCTGGTGACATTATTGTGCTTTGAAATTCAATTCCAAACAGGCTTGGATATTGGGCATATTGGGGACTATGAGTGTGTTTGATTTTGAGACGGCCTGTTCGTGAGTTCAAGACTAAGTGTACTTACTGTAGATCAAGAACCGTCCTGGCTCATGTACATCGTTTGCACTAGATTTGTGCAAATACCCTATTTGATCAAACATGTGCACACCCCTTGGTCTGGGGCTGCTTTTCATGGTTTGGGCTCGGCCCCTTATTTCCAGTAAAGGTAAATCGTAATGCTAAAGCATACAAACACATTCGAGACAAGAACTGGTTTAGTCCAGAAGAGTGTGGAAGAAATTGACTGTCCTGCACAGAGCCCTGACCTCAACCCCATTCAACACCTTTGGTATCAATTGGAAAGCCAACTGCGAGCCAGTGTCCAGCCTCTCTAATGTTCTTCTGGCTAAATAGAAGCAAATCCCTGCAGCAATGCTCCAACATCTAGTATAAAGCCTTCCCAGAAGATAGAAGGTTGTTATAGCAGGAAAGGGTGGACCAATGGTATATTAATGCCCATAATTTTGGATGAATATCAGGTGTCCACATACTTTTGGCCATGTAGTGTATGTATGTATTTTTGTGGATTTGTTCTTATGTCTTTTGTGATTTAAAAAAAAATGTATCTGTGTGGTTTTGTATGCATTTGCATGGATTTGTGTATCTTTTTGTGTATTTGTATGTACTTGTTTCGATTTGTTTGCATTTGTGATTTGTGGGGATTTGTCTGTTTTATCTGTAAATGTTTACTGTTGGTATCAGGTGCGCCTCCAAGCTGCATGTCTGTTTTCTGCTTACAGCTGGGCAAAGCCTCTCTGCCTCATTACCGGAGTCACCGGACCATGTTCAATACCACCTCTTCCATCGACCCATGCCCCGGCTTAAATTTTCCTTTTTAATGAGTTTGCTGTGAGAGGGTGATACTAATTAGGCTATTTAAAGCCCCCAACCCCCAACCCCCACCCCCAGGCATCATCGCTGCTAACCTTGTGAAGGTCAGTGGAAAAATGCATGTTGGCTGTACCAAGCTGGCCAATGGTCCCCACTTCATCTGGTCTCCAATTCCCTTCAAGAAAATGGGGTAGACCACTTTGTGGGTGCTACACATTTAGTGTTGACTGAGGTGCACGCCCTCTTTCCTTACAAATTATGAAAGGCACTATATAAACTCAGTTAATTATTGTTGTCATTATTACAGTAGCTAGATATACAGGTGATGAGTAGTACTGCACGCTAAAAGAATCCTTTACATTCTCTCATGCCCTGCCCTAGCTCCAGTACCCAGAGATTCGGTATGAGCAGTTCGGTTCACTGTAGGTGTCTCATAACCAGTCATGACGGAACAGCAGAACAGGTGGCAAGTTCAGTTCACCTGTGTTACTGTACAGTACCCTTGAGAAAGTAATACAGGGTCCTGATTTGAAGAGAATACCATAAATATTCACCCCTCTCATTGGGTTTCAGTACATGGCCTTGTTAATAACTGTAAAATTAGCATAGATCTACAATGATTTTGTGTATGTATTATGGATGTTGTGCAGTTACCTTCACCATGCTTTCTGGGTAAACAATTCCAGAAGGAATTCAGAACTAGTCACCAGTCCATCCTGAAAGCTCTGTGTGTTTTAGAAGTGAAATGTGGTCTCATCTGGAGCAGATTATGGCATGTCCTGCTGTCATTTATCTCCGCTTTTCGCTATTTGCGAACCCACTTTCGTTCCGCAATGGCTGTGGCACGACAAGAAAACCTGAAAATCAAAGCAAGAAGGCTCAGCACCTCTGGTTTTCCATGCGAATGTGATGTATGCCCACCTGCAGAGCTGGCTGAACTGAGAAATTGAAAAGAGATGGTGTTGTGTGTTTCTGTTCTTCTAGGATTGAACCAAATTGTTACCTGTGGAATTGAAGAGGCAGTGGAGCAGTTTTTTTAGACTGCCCTAGACTTGCAGCTCTTTAAAGGCTTCCAGCTGTTTCACTTAAACTAATCAGTGATTTTGACATGTTTAAGTTTATTTACAGCTTCAAATACATGAGTCAATTTAGTTTAGTTAAATTTAGTTGGTGAACTTAGTGTTAGCACAAGCTAGTTTGGCTATTTTGAACAAGAGAAAGCACTACATGGACAGTGCTGACCCGAGAGTTGGTGTTTGTGGCTATTCTTCCTGATCAGTTTGAGACTTAAAACAGAATTCACATATCTGCTGATTAATGATCTACTCAATTTTGAAAATAGGTGGTGTTTGCAGAAATGCTATGTTCAATAGATGAAGGGAAATTGGTTATTGATGTTTGAGAATGTTCTTCTGTTTACCATTTTGTTTCTCTTGTTCAGTTTTTTCATTTTTCAGGTTTTGGGTGTGGATGAAGTTGCAGAAGTAATTAAAGGAATTATGCCTTGATCGATTATGAAATATAATGGGGTTTTTAAAAAAGTCTCTCTCTCCCTGTCTGTCTCACTCTCTTGCTTTCTATCCCCCTTGCTTTGTCTGTCCTTCAATTTCAGTTTTTTCTCTCACTCTCCCTTGCTGTGCATCTTTCCAACTACTCTCCATCCCATTTTCAATCTCTCTCCTCTCTCTCCCATCTCTTCTCAATTCTCACTCACTCTTCCCCTCTTCTCTATCTCCCTTCCTCTGCTCCTAGCAGAAATACACATGCTATAACAGAGACAGACAATGAATTAGTGCAACAGTCCACATTGTAGCAGTTTTATTTCTGGTCTGCATTTTATACACTCCATATTGTTCTAATCTGCACAGATTCTATAGACTCACCAGATATTCCAGTCCATTCCATTCTCTTTGTTTCTTAACTGTAGTAAATTTCAGTTTTTTATTATAATACAGAACATCCATTACCACTGTATTGCCATCGGACATGCCCCCTTTGTCCTGAAGTTAAAACAGCACAGACTCTCTCTGCTTGTTACATAACAATATAATGGCAAACCCCACAATCCTACTGTTCGCCAGAGAAATAGAGATGTAGCCACCCATCTGTGCTTGGGTATATGTCCAAATAATACCCAGTTGCTCACAGAGATGTAACACCACTCAGTTCCCACAAGGTCCTTCTGCAGCAATGACCAAAGATTAGCCACATGTACAGGGTGTATTCCTGCCTCTTGTCCAATGCATGCTGGGATATACTCCAGCAATTCCACCCCGGACCCTGCCCCGGATATGGCGGTATAGATAATGGATGGATGGATGGATGGATGTACTTGGTTATTACCTGTAATTACTTATTTGATGCCAGCAGTCTGCCAGCTATGCGTTCGCCACCAGTGCATCGCTTGAGTTTGAGGGTCAAACCAGGTACCTACCAGGCTGCCAACCTCTCTTATTTAATATTCAGCTGGCAGTTTTCCTCCCTCTGCTAACGTGCTAATGTGCTCCCTCAACACTCCCCGTCAAGAATAAATGAGACTGATGAAAACCCTGCATGTCTCTACCTTGCTTCTAACAGATCTGAGTAGTTGTGTTAATTACAGTTTCTTTTCTCAGGTCTCTGAACATTCTCATGTAGGAGTCTGCTTAGGAAAAAAAAACTGATTTATCAAGCATTTGTCATGCACGTTTGTTTGTAAAACCAAACATCTACCAAAACATTGTGATTTAGTAATCTTGAACTTGATATGGCTGTGCTAGCATGGTTGCAAAACAGATTGGCCTGCCTTGGGTGTTTTTATATAGTGGGCTGTTTTCCTTGCAGCATGTAAAAGTAAGATTAATTTGAAATTAATTTAAAACTTTGAATTAATTAGAAGTCACCACGTTTGGCTAATTGAGTGTGCTTACTGGGCAGTGTCCTATAACTCCTTTACATGTCCATAGTCTCAGGGCTAACTGCAATTTATAAATTAAATTTGTGCACATTTGACTTTTTCCATTGACACAAGCATTATATAAATCATGCATGCACACACAATTCTGGCCATACACTGAAATATTAAGGACAAATGTTGCTTCATTTGGGCCCTGTATCTGTGTGCATATTATAATATTGCTATGTGCAGATGCTATGTGCAGATGCACTGTAACAGGATGAATACAGTTAAAACCAGTCTACCTCTCCATTATTGGATTAACTAGATCACTTTTCCTGTATTTACCTTCATGATTATGATAACAAAGATATTGATGGTAATAATGACTATGATGATTTTGATGATGGGATCAAAAGTGATGATGAGGGTGATAATGATATCATTGACAATATCCATGCTGTTGATGAAGATGATACAAAATTATGTATAGTGATGATTATAGTCCTGATGAAGATGAATGCAATGACAATAGTAAATAGATATTGTCACCATCATTGTTACCGTTTGTGACTACTGTTCTCAATATACGGCCCCCTCCTTCGTAACTTTTGAGAACCTGGGGTTTTGTGGATGAACTATGAATTCATAACCGATCTGTCTGAGAACATCATATACTGCACTTAAGCAATACGCCACTCAAGGCAGTGCTGTATCGCGAATACAGTCACGGCTACAGCGGTGTTGTTAGGCATGACACGAACCCCTGTAGCCGTGTCTGTATTCATGATACAGCACGGCCTCAAGTGTCATATTGTTTCATAAAATGGTTTCAACATATAGAAACAATTACACAATATTATCTATTTTGTAACATTATTTGTAAGTAATGGTTTGTGCATGGAATGATACTTTTTGATTCACTGTTACTGTATTGGATTTACAATCACATGTAGAATGCGGTCTAAGCCAATCCAGGATCTTAACAACCCATTTTATAATGTATAGTGTATAGTGCACCGCAGGATCATCTTCTCACAGTGAACAGCTGGGTTTCATTGATACTCGGAGGAGAGGGGGTGGTGCTGCTAGGCCAGCAGGGGACAGTCTTCCGTGTCCCAGAGCAGCAGTGATTAAACCTTTAACGAGACATTAAACTGAGTTTGCTTGTAGATGTTGAAGATATTCTAGTCCCATCCTTTGGCCTGAAATGGCCACCATGGATCTCGAGGGAAGATGCTGCTTGTTCAATCAATTGACCATTCCCCTATGAGGCCATCAACTAACCACACTGTAATGAACAAATCTGCAGTTCCGGTACTCATCAGTATTCATGATGGATAGCCCAAGTAGCCTGCATGTAACAGATAACTGCTGCTATGATTAATTTCCTTGCCTGAAATTGAATGCAGAGAAACAGACTTCCTTACAGTGCTTGGGGGAAAAAAACAAGTCTTCATTATTTGAATATTTAATATTTTGTACCTTTAGCTAGAATCATTGTCATGTAAATGGGAGTGCATATCATTTCTTTAAATACTGTGCTGTGTAAAAGTCCAGGCGCAATGGAAAGATACCCATGGGTATGCGGAGGTTGGCAACACGTGTTTGTTTTTGGAGAGAGAAAGACTAAATAGAAAGAGAAATGGCATAAACAGAAAAGGTAGAGAGAGTGAAAAGAGGAAGATAGAGAGGCTTTTATATCCAAAATTTATTATGGCCTCGTTTGAAAAAGTATGGTGAGACTCTGTGAGGTTTGCCTTGGTTTGAATGCAAGCCTTGAGAGAATACAATTACTGAGACTGACAGATGTCTTACAGGAAGCTAGGGCTTCTTCTAATTGTTATTTTATAATTACAATTATAAAATTATAATTACCCGATCAATTGATTATTTTATTGATTAATGTACATGATTAAATTTTCTTTAAAAAATGCAACTGGATCTATAAAAGTTTTATTTGAGTTTTTTCTCCGTGAATAGAGTAAGGAAACACAGGTAGATAATATTTCTGACAAATAAAAAACAAACAAACAAAAAAAGTTAACTCCCTGACTGAAATAAACATCTCAGAAAACACAGTGTATGTCTTAAGCTTAAAAGACAAAGAGATGGAGGAGAGAGGGAAGGGAAAGAAAAAACAAAGATATCCAAATTGGTTAGATTTAGAATTTGCATGTTGTCTAGAAAAGAATTCTGTTTTCAATCTTAATTTTCCTATTGATCATATTCATCATGAAATTTATTTATTTAATCTGCAGAGTTAGAATATTATTATTAGTAACAAAATATTCATGTTTGATAATAGTGGCATGGTGTTTAGTCCTGCTTTCAACAACATAAGGCCACTTTAAGTAAATTTGTCAACTTTTTAATTAGCCAGTCCTTGTTATAAATGAGCTGGAGCTCCCTCCACACCTTAACTCAGCATCACCCAATAAGGGCAAGCATCCTCAATCCCTGCTGTGTACGGTATTTAAGATGGCTGAAGGATGACATTTTCGGTTGGTTTTTGAGCCATGGAGAGGGATTTTCCTCTTTATTTGGGGGGTGGCTCCTTTGTTTGTGTTCACAGCTTTTCTAGCTTGTTTCCCTTATGTTCCTGTAGCGCTGGAACTGGAAGAGGCTAATAATCTGGCAAGTTTATTACAGGAAATTTTAAATTAACATGTAGTGAACCTACATTCATTAATGAAGTGTCCGAGTAAGGAGCTTTTACTGTAGTTTGGCCGTCCTAGCTGTTGAGCACCTATCCAGTTCTCTTTTATTTAGCTGGCTGGAAGCACGTTGGGCTTCTTTATTATAATCAATTAATGTTGTTGAATTACAGCAGCCCTGCACACGGCAAGGTTTTCAGTGTCAACTAGTTTTCATCCTGTAGTTGGAGGGGGGTCTTGAGAGTAGGTGCCAGCAGAAGAATGTCCCTTAAACCTCTGAGATTTGTCTTGATGACAGAACCTCACACACTCACACACCTTCTCTACCCCCCCCCCCCCCCCAACCCCCCTTCCTTTTTGGATTTCATAAATCAAGTCATTATTGGAATGTCTAAGGGAGAGGAACATTCAGAGTACTGTGGGAATATAGTCATTTTACTTTTGTGGTGCCTACAGTTTATTACGGGCTCTACTTCAAGATGAAATATTGTTATGCTGGGAGAAGAGACCCCTGTGGGGAATGGGCAGGCTACAGTGTTCTGCTGGGGACTAAGGTTTTGCTGTAGAGGCTCTTGAATGCTGATACCTTCCAGACTTTACACACGCCTTAGTGTCTACGGGGGAAAAGCAGTATGAAATGTCTGCTTCCGTCAGTGGCAATGCTGTTGTAAATGTGTTCTTGTAGAATAGTTTCTAACGTGCTTTCCTGTCTAAAACATCAGTGTCTGTACAGAGGGGTTTCGATTTATTTCTTCAGAGGGAGATATCCTGAGGCTGACTGTGATAAAACATTTTCTGAGATTCAGGGAAGGAAATGAGGTGTCTTTTCTGTGGCTGCTTTAGCCTAGATCTTATAATCAGAAGATACTCAGAACCATTGCCGTGTTCGAGCTGGACCATTTATAGTGCTCAGCACCCCAATTCTAGCCATCTCTCTAGCTGCCTCTCTCTCTCTCTCTCTCTCTCTCTCTCTCTCTAGCTGCCTCTCTCTCCTTTCAAGGTACAGCCTGACAGAGTCTCGCGCTGTCTCTCTTTCTAGCAGGGTCCAGTTTCCAGTTCTGCCGGGCGGTTCTGGACCATGCTCTCTCTGCTGAGGACCTCAGCTACCAGCGGTCCCGGAAGATGGGTGGGAACCTGACCTGGCACGATGGGCGGGGCCAGAAGACAGCGGGTGGCAGAGCCGTGAAACTCCTACAGCAGCCTGGGACCGAACCCCTGCAGGTACTGCCCTCTGTCTGTGTATGCATCTATGTCTATTCATCTTATCTACCTATGTTCTAAAGCTGACACATTCACAAGATGGGACCACAGAGCTGGTGTCCTCCCCTGGGAGAAATTACTCTCTCTCTTTCTCTCAAAATAGGGTAGATGGTGTTGAATGGGATAGATGGGATTGGTATGTGGACAGAGTTGAATGGGATAGATGGTTTTGGTATGTGGATGGTGTTGAATGGGACAGATGATTTTATCAAGTGGATGGGGTTGAATGGGATAGATCATTTTGGTATGTGAAATGTGTTGAATGGGATAGATGGTGTTGTTATTTGGAAGGTGTTGAATGGGGTAGAGGTTGTTATTTGAAAGGTGTTGAATGGGGTAGATGGCATAGTTTTGACAGGCAGGGTACAGATGAGGCGAGGTTTCTAACAAGATCTCATAGATGGTCACACACCCATTTGAGCCTCATTGCACTGGCTTCCCATCAAATTCAGTATAGATATTTTAATTCTTCTTCATCACATACAGTGCTGTGAAAAAGTATTTGCACACTTCCTGATTTCGACAAATGTAATATTAAACATGTTTTCTGTTTACTTATGTTCCATTGTATCAAATTATACAAAGTGTTTGTTTGTAGTTATTGCTGCTGAAGTTGGCATAACCACTTATTAAGTTTAAGGGGGCAATTACTTCCACCATCTGTCCATAGAACAGTATCCCCAAAGGCTTGGGGGCATTTTAGCAACTGAGATGAGTATTGATGTTTCTATTGGTTAACAGTGGTTTCTGCCTTGTCACTCACCCATGAATCCCATTTTTGCCCAGTCTCTTTCTTATTGTGGAATCATGAACTCTGATCTTAGCTGAGGCTCGAGAGGTCTGCAGTTCTTTGGATGTTCTTCAGGGGCCGTTTTTTAACTTCTTAGATTTGTTGCTGCGTCCTTGGAGAAATTTTGGCAGGTTGGCCACTCCTGGGAAGATTAATCACTGTTCCAAGTGTTCTCCATTTAGAAATAATAGATCTCACTGTGGTTTGGTGAAGTTGCAGAGCCTTGGAAGTGGCTTTCCAGACTGGTATCTGTCAACAATTTTTTCTATCATCTCTTCTGGAATTTCCTTTGATCATAAAATAGCGTGCTTGTGGAAATCAGGAAGGGAGCAAATTCTTTTTCATGGCACTTTATCGTCAAGTGCCTGCCTACATTCGCAGGTTGCTTTTTCCTTACACCAGCAGTAGGTCTCTTAGGTCCTCAGGCCAAAGGCTGCTGGCCATTCGCAGGTCTAGATTAAAAGTGAACTTTGCCACGGTGGCTCCCAAACTGTGGAACAACCTTCCTTTAGACTTTAGGGTCTGTGGCCACTGTGGGCACCTTTAAGTGGTAGCTAATGATTCACCTATACAGGCTTGCTTTCAGTTAAAATCTGTTTGATCTTTGTATTTCAGTGTCTGCTTTTGTGCCTGTTTTTATTTTATGGCTCTGTGAAGCACTTTGAATTTGTTCTTGAAAGGAGCTTCACAAATGAACTTTTACTTACTGTCAGTAAAACAAAGATGTACAGTATATGCCTATTAACCTTTCTTTCAACTGTAATTATATATTTCTTGTGAAAAACTAAATGACTGTACCATAGTGTGTGTGCAGAGAGATTACGCCTACTTCATTTAATGCACAAAAACCATCAGAAAGAGGTTTGGGAGATCGGGTGCTACTGTAGAAGACGAGCATGCAGAATCAGAATGTTCTGACTTCATGAGACAACTGCATTCCTCTGTTTCCTGAGACGCTCCTGTGGTCAGAACTCAGATCCACGGTGCTCAAATGCAAGAAAAAAGAACATAAGATCATGAACGCTGAGCTTTTCTGTGCAGCTTTTCTCAAAACGCTCCCCAGACTGTGGCCTCTACATTGGAGAAGTGCCCTTCTGCTCATCAATCCTTCTGTATTCATATTTTAGGCTTGAAAAAAATACACTGCATTAAATGATTTCTTTTCTGGATCCGTCAAAGGGACTCTTTGTTTTTCAGCATGGGGCGGGCTGGCAGTAGCACGGTTCTCTCGCACCCAGCGATGCATCTTCACAAAAGCCTTTCAGAAGCACACAAAAAGATACTGTAGTCCAAGTCCTTCCTTCTGAATGATCAGCTGGTTCCCAAAGAAGGAAAACAAGCTGACAGTCAGTGAATCACTCCCTCTTTTACAATCTGTTTCTCCCCTTCTCCCATTTGAAAAGGACTATTCTTCAATGTCCTTTAACATTGAGCAAACCTTTAATCCATAAATGTTCTGTTCTTTGCTGTCTGAAACATTAGACTCTGTTCACAATATAGGTATTATATTTATATTTCACATTACATTTATATTTCACTTGATATTTACATTTTTCATGATATAGGGGAGAGTTGTTATAAATTTAACAGGATGCTCCATGTGATTAATGGAAAAGAAAACAGCCACTAGGCATTTATGATAGGCTATTTACTTTGAAAAAGCTTACTTAGGGGTTAAGAAACAAACGCTGTGTTAGATTTATACCGACCCTCCCTTACTATTTTTGATATCCATTTATTTTTTCAGATCCATCTTGAAATATTCATACTTAAAAAAAAAACAAGCAATGATTCCATTCGGTGCTGTTGATTTCACTTGCCTACACAGGCTACACAACCACAAATGCACGTATACTGTAGAACATTTGCTGTGAGTGCTGTTGCAGTCAAATTTTCAATATCGGAGAAAAGTCGTAACATCTGCAGCTTTATCAGGGCTTTTGCAGCCAATCAGAGTAGTCCCGACCCAATCTTTTTGGACACTCTGACAAAATCAAAAGTTAGATTTTTTCGCCTGTCATGGCACATATAGTGTGTGATGTGGACTACAAGGACACGATTCATAGGCCTAATCTGGAACAGTCTGTAGCAATGAGCTGAGCTTACAACGCGATGCACATCTTTGCTAAAGCGTAGGCTATAATTTGCAGAGTGGTGATTTAGAAAAGACACCATTAATTGTGAGAGTATCAAACTTTAGTCATCCATAAACAAATTTATAGGAGGCATAAATGTTTTGTGAAAGGACGAGGCAGTGTAACCTAAATGTGATGATGATGATGATAGTTATTAAACAGCAAACTCACCGGTGAATGGTGATTCAACCTAGCATCAGCAAGTCAGTTCTTCTGGGCCAGCCCAAGCTCCCTTTCCGGCTGCCGTTTAGGGGCGATTGTAGCATTTTTACATTTTTCTCCATAACTCACAGATTACTTCAAATACACCAGTCATCTTTTGATATGAGAGGCATATATGTGCACTAGATTTCTTACCCTGTGGTCTGGTAGGTCAGGTGGATGGAGGGAAAAACCATGCATGCAGATACACATGTGCATGAATATGTGTGCATCAATAAGTATCCCGAGCATTGTAGAAGAAAAAGCTCAGAAAAAGAGTCCAGCCATTTGAGCACCTCGCGGTTATCATAACAGTCTGTGTGTTTATGTGTGCGTTTGTGC